>NW_026927840.1:0-31042 GCF_032062105.1 Saccostrea cuccullata
AGCATGCTTACTTTGGTTACTTATTACCCATAGACAGAGTAGGAGAACAACAACAAAATGCATTTCTACTAATCAGTAGTGCTACTACCACACAAAAACCCCTGACCCTTGGTCCACGCATTTCACAATTTTGGAAAATGCATCCTTGCTTATCAAAAATGTTTGATTAATACCAAGGAGCAGGTTTCAATTACTTAATTCATTTTCAGTATGTAAGAAGAGCCCCCCCCCCCCTTTGGTACCCCTGACCCAGGGGCCTTGAAATTTACAATTCAGGAAGAATGGCCCTTGCTCATCATTAGGCTATATAGATATTCATCTTCTTAATATCAATGAGCAGAGAAGAAGATTTTCAAAGACGGAATGTATATTCACTATATTATCAATAGAGCCCCACCCTAGCACCAGAACCCTTGACCCTGGGGCCATAAAATTCAAAATTTTGAAAGAGGCATTCTTGCTCATCATAACTATGTACTTAGTTAGTCTATTTACCCAGGAGCAGAGAGGAAGATTTTCAAAGATATAAAATATTTTCACTATATAATCAATACAGCCCCACCCTAACCTTAGAACCCCGGCCCTGACCATGGGCCCAAAAATTAACAATTTTGAAAGAGGCATTCTTGCTCATTATAATTATGTACTTACTTAGTTTAATTAATACCCAGGAGCAGAGAAAAAGATTTTCAAAGATGTAATGTATTTTCACTATATAATTTATATAGCCCCGCCCTAACACCAGAGCCCCTGACCCTTGGGCCATAAACTTCACAATTTTGAAAGAGGCATTCTTGCTCATCATAACTGTGTATTTAGTTAGTTTATTTAATACCCAGAAGCAGAGAAGAAGATTTTTTAATAAATAATGCATTTTCACTATATGATCAATAGAGCCCCACCCTAGCACTAGAACCCCTGACCCTGGGGCCATGAATTTCACAATTTTGGAAAAGGACTCAATGGTCATTACATTCATGCTAACAGTTTGACTGCTTGATGTCCAGGAGTAAAGAAGATTTTTAAAGATTGCATTAATTTTAGTGGTTTTGGCCCCACCCCTCGGGCTCCAGGGGGGCAGGGACCATGAAATTCACAATTTTTGTTCCCCTTTACCCATAGATACTTTATACCAAATTTGGTTGAAATTGGTTGAGTGGTTGCAGAGAAGAAGCTAAAAATGTTCAAATGTTAACACACGACGAACGACAAACGACGAACGACGCACGATGCACACCGCACGACGACGGACGAAAACAGATAGCAATAGGTCACCTGAGTTTACTCAGGTGACCTAATAAGTGTACAGGTAATCAGAGATCGCAGCGATCTTGTCAAACAATGATGTCTTTAAGTAATGTAGTCAAACATACACTTAACTAATAACCTAGTATTGTACATCCCTTAGATGCAACTACATTAATGCAATATTGGTCCGATAGAACTTTCAGTTACTTGGGAACGGATTTACTTGGATACTCGAAACTAGTCAATCATTCAGAAAATATATCAAGTGAAATCAAGCATCTAAATCAAGTTTGAGAGTGTTAGTCCATTGATGCATCTCTTTGCAAGTTTGGTCTAGACAGGCACTACAGTTTCTTGGCAATGGACTGTCAAAAGAATTTAACCTAGTCATCACTCATCAGGAAAATGTAGGAGAAATCCCACATCCAAAGCATTTGCATTTCTGATAGTGCACATCAATAAATGTATCATGTGCAAAAAAAATGTATCTTAAGTGCCAAGTTGGTTAGCATATGCCTTATAGTCACTTTTTAAAACAAATGTTTTAAAAATATAAACTGGTTGCTCATCTGGAAATTGAAGGTCAAATTCAGCATTCAAAGCAAGTCAAGTTGTGAGCATCCTTAGATGTATCACCCATGCAAGTTATTTTCATGTGGGGCAAATAGTATAAATGACATTTAAGAATGAATCTGATACAAAAACTTAACCTGGTGAGTGGTCATTCATTTGAAATATATGTAGGTCACATCCAGCATCTGAATTAAGCAAGTACAGTAATGTACATCCTTAGATGTTTAGTTCATGCAAGTTTGGTCATCATAGGGCTTAAAGGACATCCTCCAAAAACTACTACCTGGTCACTTATTAAGTATATCAAATCCAGTATACAAAGCAAGCATGGCAGTGTGCAACTGTGCATGCATGTATCCTTCATGCAAGTCTTTAGTATAGTCAATGTAGGGTTCATACCAGTAGTTACTTGGAAACTTGCTTAAAACAAGATGTGTTTGTGAAACACTATGCGCCCGGTGGCAACAAAGTTTTAAAAAGCAATTTTAGCATATAAGTCACAGTCAAGGTCAAACGATCATTGTTCTTGGTGTCATTTGAAAGCACTTAATTAGTGGAGTATGCATACCAAATGGAAAGTCTCTAACTCCTATGGTTCAAAAGTTATGGCGAAAGTTCGATAAAGGTACTTTTAGCATGTAGGTTACAGTGAAGGTCACAAGGTCATTGGCCTTGTTGGCATTTCAAAGAACTTATTTAGTGGAGTATGCATACCAAATATGAAGGTTCTATCTCCTATGCTTCAAAAATAATGAGGAAATTTCAAATAAGCTATTTTTAGCATATAGGTCACAGTCAAGGTCACAAGGTCATTGACCTTGGCGTTATTTGAAAGAGCTTAATTATCGGAGTATGCATACCAAATATGTAGACTCTAACTCCTATAGTTCAAAAGTAATGGCAAAAGTTCGAAAAAGCTATTTTTAGCATATAGGTCACAGTCAAGATCACAAGGTCATTGACCTTGGTGTTAGTTGAAATTGCTTAATTAGTGGAGTATGCATACCAAATGTGAAGTGTCTATCTCTCACGGTTCAAAAGTTATGGTGAAGGTTAAAGTTGACAAACAGATAAACAGACAGACAAGACAAACACAATATATGCCCCGAATCAATCGATTCGGGCGCACAAAAAATTAACCTCCTTCCAAAATAATGAAGGGGTCACTCTTTAAATGAAATTGCAGGGCATAGCAACGGGGGCGGGGGCAGGAGGCAGGAGGCAGGAGAGGGGGCTCTCCATTTTTTTCAAACATAACTTTTTACCATAGAAAATGTTCATTGAAAGGCCAGTTGGCCCCCTCCCCACTTTTTGTTATAGTTAGGTGAAATAAGGATAAAGTATTATTGTCTTTATAAAATTTGGTGCTGGCTGAAAGAAGTCGGAACCTAACACACACACCCTGTGTTGATCTGTTGATAGCTTTATCAAACTATTTTGAATAGCTTAATAAAGCTATATATGGCTTTTTAAAGCTACATACATGTAGCTTAATCAAGAGATTGTGTTGGACCTGGTTCTACTGGCCTAAACCTGCACCTACGCCAATCCGATTCAAATACAAAATCTTTACAACTGTACAATAGCACAAAGCACACTTATCATTATCGTAAAGATTTTTAATTTAAGCAGAGTGCAACAACTCTTCCCCCACACACCCTCACCCCCGGGCCAGAGATTGTCCAGGCGAGGTTTTATTTTGTTTTTTCTGTGCCCCGTTTCAAAAACGATATAATCATATAACATACATATGTGTCGTAAACTTTTGCGTCTTACTGCCATGAACAGTGCTTGATTAGTCTTCACGACGCGCATGACTACCCAAGAAATTCATTGCACGCATCATCGACATCACCACCGTCATCATCATTACATCATCGTTACCATGAACACCCCAGCATGGTGCTTAAATATTAACTCTCCTTTAGCAGTAAATAATTGTTTACTCTACTTATAGCAATACTATAATACAATTATATTGCTTTAATTGTTAACCATGTTGTTATGTTTGAGTTCAATATAATATAAACACTAGGATACTTTCAATTTCAACAGTTTGTTTACAGTTGACATAGATAAAAAATGGCTGCCAATACTTCCGGTCACTTAATTCCGCTTAGACATTTAAATGAAAAAGTAATACAGCGAACAAAAATACAATAAAATAAGAAATAGGCTGTTCTTAAATGTTTTGGATTTCTCTAACAGCGACAAAACTTCTGACATGATAGCCTATTCAAACACTCTCGCTAATGTCACACATGAACGCATAAACAGGTTAGTCAATGATGAATGCTTGCCAAGGTGAATTAGAAATTTTAAAAGTACATAAAACATAACTAAAAATACTGCAAAATATACTCACCATGGTCTGCTTTCCTTGCAGAAATATACTACACTGTCACAGTAACCTTGCTGTAAGTTTAGGGCACATGCTGGTGCAAAAAATTAACCAAATATGTCCTGTTCCATTACAATGTGTCTTACACACTGGACGGCTCTGCCGGGAATGACCTAAAAGCTATTGTTACCTGTCGGCCAGAATTTCTGCAGAGAATTCTGGGTGCTAACAAAGAGGTGTTTGAAGGGTAAATCTTGCAAACAAAACAAAGGATACCCAAAGAGTTAAAGTAATACACGCTATATGAACGCCGAATTTTGTGTGAAACAAAATGATTAATTATTTGAAACACTTGAAGTGTAATAAATACTAGAGGTATTGTGAGCATTGAGCTCACTAAATGATACACCCCCCCCCCCGCCTCCAATATGGTTATAACTGACGACAAAGTCCATGTTTTGCTGTGGCCGGGAAACCCAAAATATTTGTCGGATCAAAAAGTAAAATAGAAGGTGCACAATGGCAATATAAAAAAAGATTCTGTGAAAGTTTCATTAAATTTTGCTCAGTGGTATAAGAGGAGTTGCGGATATTTTTCAAAGTGCGTTAGGAATGTAAATAAACATTTTTACCATGGGGACATTTAACGCACTTTGAAAAAATTATATATAAAATAAAAAAATCATAGAATTTAGTAATTAAGAGAATCAATTTGTAATAATTATTATTGCTTTCGAAAAACTTTTTTAATTTACATGTAATTACTTAACTTCATTAAGAACAAGGAGAAGACGACTGACGAGTAGAAGGTCTCTCAGCCAACTCTCTCTATCTCTCTTTTATACATTGTACATAGCCGTCGGCAGCAAATTGAAAATGGACCCCCAAGGTTAGCCCCAATTTTCAATGCCTATATTATGTACATCTTCGCCAAGCATTTGTGTGCTTACCCCCCCCCCCTCCCGGCTACCGATGCCTATGCTACACTCAAATATATATGTATTTGTTTAACTGGTATGGCTTTGAAAACTGTCAATATATTTTAGTTGACAGAAAATGCATGCAAACTGGAAAAAATTGATTACAGTAAAACATTTAAGAGAGAAAGTATTTTCAAAGTATTGAAAAATTAAAATCGCTCACTTTTACATCCTGAGTGAAGTGACCTTATCACCGAAAAGTTATCAAACAGGTTCAATAATTTATTTTGTTATACCTTTAAAAATTTGTTCCTATACAAATACATACGAAAAAGGTATAACATCTTTAATGTTTTGCTAAGCGGGCATAAAAAAATCGATGTTGGACCGCTGAATGAGATGTTGGACCGCTCGGAGAGATGTTGGATCGCTTACGTCACAGAATGGGCGGAGCTTAATCTCATTTTCATTCGTTGGTGTTAAACAGTGACAGACCTGATGTTACATCACGTATTACAAAATACATGTATGTCAAAGTAATAAAATAAAATTAAAGGTATAACAAAACATTTATTGACAGAGTTCTCATGCAAATTGCGTTTTATCAGACCCTCGAACCAAACTGTCTGCCTTCGGCCTAACGGCCTCAGGCAGGCAGTTTGGTTCTTGGGTGCGACAAAACGCATGTTGCCCTCGAACTCAGTCAATAAATGTATAATACCTAAGATTTGCATACATATTTTTTCAAAGTGCGTTAATATTGTCGATATTAACGCACTTTGAAACGAAATTTTATTTTTTCAAAGTGCGTTGATTTGGTCCCAAATTTAACGCACTTTGAAAATTTTTTCAAAGTGCGTAATTTTTCAAAGTGCGTTGTAACAATGCCTCCTCCATGTCCTCTGTTATCGTCAAGGCATTATCACTGAAACCGACATTTATACAGCAGACAATAATACAGGGGATTTTACCCTAATACTGACAGAAACTTTCTGCTCTAATTTGGTCCGCGAGCTTGGCAACTTTACGTCGATTTTACTCTCACACTCGCACGTACGCGTCGTATGCGTAATGTTTTTAGCATTTTCACACTGGGTTTTGTCGAGACTTTCTTACAAACATTCACGTGTACCAAACCAGCTGGATTCTGTAAATTCTATCCTAAATCGAAAATTTCGTGAAATTCATCGGGCGGGGGGATTTGTAAGCTTTAGAATCTTACAGCTTCTCTCAACCATTAGAGCTACCGTCAGATGGGTTGAATAATAATTCTATGAGAAAGATAAATGATCTGATGAACTCATTGCACTGGAGAATCAAGGATGTTACTGATGCGCAAGGCAGATGATGGGAATTTTTAACTTAATTGGGGGTGGGTTCGAAATACCAATTTCAATAACTCATGAATTTTTAGTCAAAGTCTAACAAGATTTTGGTAACTTGTTGATTAAAGATGAATTAAAATGTTTGATGATAAATTTGGATAACATATTCGAAAAAATAGTTTTAATTTAAAAGTTTACCATGCGTTTCCTTTCCCTTTCAGTATAGTTGAAACCGTAAAAGAAATTTGCACTGTAGAGCTACTAGTATGAGACTTAATTGTACTCCTGTACGTGCAAGGTATGGTGGTATCTCTGCCATGGTATGCGCATTAGACCTTGTCACATGTGCATTTTGACTTACACAGAAAATGGTTCCGCGTTGCAATTTATGCACTCTAAATAGCCATAAAAATGCTCAAATTCAATTTCAGTCAGAGGCCTTCAACCCCCCCCCCCGCAGGCTCTGTGTCCCCAGGCCCCCTACTGATTTTCCTAATTTCTCCGAAAACAGTATCCCCCAAACATGGCGCAATCGCTGTTCTACATTCCTTCACCTTATTTTTAAGCAAAAAAAATATATATATATATATATATATATATATATATATATATATATATATATATATATATATATATATATATATATATGTATATATATATATATATATTTAAAAAAAGGTAAAAAAGAAAACACAAAAATCCTCAGTTAAGCTTTAGCGCTTTCATTTTTCAATCTTCAGAAGCTTACAATAGTATCATAGTAACAGTGATTATGACGTCATGTTAAGCGGAACGTTAAATGTCTATTATGACGTCATAGATACAATATGACAAAAGTAGAGAGGGAAATCACAAGTAATTTATAAAACACTATTAAGTTTTGGTTGAAAAACACTAATAAAATGTTTTTCTTTTTCCCGTCTCTGGATATCAGTGAAAGGCACAACTGAGTGTTATAGAAAGGGAAAATTTTGAATTGTTTTTTACCACACGCTTCCAGGTGCGAACTTAATTGAATTTGTCTGTATTCGGGTGTACTAATATGTTGCTTATGTACACGTACACGGGCACGGAGAGTGTTGCCGGTTTCACCAATATAATATTGGTGAAACCGGCAAAATGTCATACCCGTGTACGTGTACATAAGCAACACATTAGTACACCCGAATACAGACAAATTCAATTAAGTTCGCACCTGGAAGCGTGTGGTAAAAAACAATTCAAAATTTTCCCTTTCTATAAACTCAGTTGTGCCATGATATCCAGAGAAGGGAAAAAGAAAAACATTTTATTAGTGTTTTTCAACCAAAACTTAATAGTGTTTTATAAATTACTTGTGATTTCCCCGTACTTTTGTCATATTGTATCTAAAACGTCATAATAAAATTTAACGTTTCGCTTAACATGACGTCATAATCACTGTTACTATGATACTATTGTAAGCTTCTGAAGATTGAAAAATGAAAGCGCTAAAGCTTAACTGAGGATTTTTGTGTTTTCTTTTTTACCTTTTTTTAAATATTGTTATCCGATTACTGAGACTTTATTTAAATTTTGGATATATATATATATATATATATATATATATATATATATATATATATATATATATATATGGGTACACATACATCTTGCCTTAATTTCTTTTCTTTATACTTTAAATTACTCATGCCATTCCCTAAAATATAAGCACAGGGTCAATCTAATAAAAAAAAATGGATATATACTGTATATAGTATATCTATATGATCCCCTATTATATATTCCGATACATATGATTTCGATACCGATAAATATATTCTATAATACATTTCGAGGTTTGGATCCTGATAGATAATTTCGCTGGATTTACGTTCCTATGAAAATACATAAACAAGAAAACATTGATGTAACCATCAAATGTCGCCCGGGAAATATATAAAGTTAACAATGAAAATGAGTCTTGATCAACAAATTGCTTCGATATGTGTAAAAAGGCATGCGTCTAATTGTTGGAGACGATAGTCGCAAATATTTTGAAAACTTGTAGTCGGATAAAAATCAATCAAAAATGTTGGCTGCATAAAGTATAAATTGAAGTTAGACACAGGCATCATTTATATCTAAAAATGCATTATTCAATTTTAGAATATAAAACATGAACTGTGCAAAGTACGTTTTTATCCGAGAAGTAAAATTCGATGTTCTAAAAAAAAAAGGGACTGGTCGTTTTTTCGATAGTAAATTATAAGTAACTTTATATATTAAATATGAAAAACATATATATTTTTACAGATTCACTTTATGGAAGTAAAGATATTATGTTTCTCGTAATTTATAAACGGAAAGAACATTCTGATTAACAATCTATTCAATGTTTAGAAACCTTTAATTCTACATAACTACTCCCATCCCAATCCCCATACACCAACACTTAAACTTATATGTATAGAGCAGCCCGGTCCTCCGGGCTGCAATAATGATGACGTAGAAAATCTTGCGCGCCATCTAGCGTTAATTCAGATAATGTATGTTTTTTGCACACCATCTAGCGTTATTTCAGTGATTAATCGTTGGTTTTGCATTGGTGATCGTTGGTTTTGCATCGGAGTCTGTTGATTTTGCAAACTAGTCTGTTGACTTTGTTTTTAAAGTTGTCTGTTTTGCATTTCATTATGTTTATAAAATAATTTGTTAGTTTTGCATAAACTTCTTTTTTACCCTTTCCGCCACCCATATGCATCCATTAAAATTTGAACTATCCTATCTCACTGAAACAGGATTGATTTATAAATATTTATCATTCAATGAATTACCCTCAGAAGGCTTGTGAAATTCTGGTGTGAAATGTTTGAGGAAGGAGATAAAAACAGCCAAACAATACCCCAAGAGCCCAGACATCGTCAGGCAAGTTTACTTTAAATCAAATCATTATATACTGTTACTAAACAAACGCTTGAAAGTATACATCACCTTCCAATCAAGACAAATCGCATTAATTAAACCTTTGTAATGAGTACCCAATACCATCAAAGAGTCTGTGCCTTATCCCCTAATCCCATAAACACACTCCTAGTTATTGACTTTTATCCCTGGGAATAACGTGGCGAGTCTTACTGAACATGTATCGTCTGCTTCTGGACTTTCGCTGTAAATTGCTATACTAACAACGTTTCCGTCAGGAAATAAACAACTTTCAATTACAAGACCATATTTCTAATTCGCAAGAGGTTGCAAACCGTATTTGCCAACTACAAACTCATGTGATAGTCTGTTCTCTACTATAACAGTGATCAGACGCAGAGTCTCCGGAGACTAAACTGGAAACGTGACCAGCCATCCAAAATCCGGATTAGTCTGAGAAAGATATTAAAGAATTAAACAAAATATAATTTTCTTGAGATAAATGTCAATTTATTGAATTTGTTCAGTCATGCAGTTGAAGATATAAATAGCTTGATGTTGGTTAATTTCAGTGATAATAGCAGGTGGCTTTTTTAAGCAAATAAGACATAAAAAGTGAAATACGCTAATAAAAGACTTTAATATAAGATTGAATGATTCCAAGCTCTTTACCTAGTGAGATCGAACACTCATGCTTGGTTATATTCACCTGAATCGTGATCTTTCAGGTTAACTGAAAGATCCTCTACATTGGACTAAAATAGATCTTAAATTCAAAAAATAAAAGACTTTGTTTTTCACGTAAATCTTTTTGTAAAATTATGACAGGTTAATTAAATCCACCAAAATATAAAATTAGCAGATTGTTTCGAAAGTTACATAAGATATATTAAACAGAAAGTAACATCTAAGAACAAATTTTCAAATTAAAAAAAGTGTCCCCTTATTTTACACAAATAACATGCATTTTCATATTTTATCCTGAAGTTTATACATCAAAGAAAACACATACAAGTTAGCAACCAAGAATGTTGCCATTGTTGGCGAAATTTACTTAACTAGTTTGCATAATTACTGAATCAGATAATACTTGTATCTTACAGATGAATCTATTTATCAGTAAAATGTGCATCTTCGCAGCTTTTATCCTTCTCGGAAATGAAATTAGAGCATCTGAGGTACAATATACATGTCCCATAGACCTAAAGTGGATAACATAGTATAAGAGGTTTCGCAATGAACGTCATTTAATGAAATTGATACAGTTCAAGTTTTTACAGAAATTTGGGGTTGGTGTGGATATGTACACCTACTTCATGCAGGATTTTGAACAAAGAATTTCTTCCCTATATAAGCATGTAGGCCTGTAGGCTGTCAGTAGAAACAACGATATATTTTCTGTCGGTTGTGGTAACTATAAATATAATTCCCCGCGCTGAAATCATAAAATCTTACAAAAATCAACAGCATAAAATGTTCGACTTTATATACAACCATTCTCCGTGATAAATAAAGTCAAAGACTTTTTGTTATCATTGACAGCTGCTTGTTGAATAAAAATGAAACTTGTAAATTTACTTACCTTGTCATTGGTCATTTGCAAAATTATTTGTTAAAAAGCATTCTGATTTTACATACAAGTACTTTGAAGTTGATATTGAAAGATGCTGGAGTTCTTGATTGACAATTGTGGTTTTTGGAGTTGCACCTTTTTAAATAAGCAGACCTATTATTGTAGTTATATGAAGCAGAATTTGTCAAAAATCGTAAACGTGAAAAGAAGAAAAACACTTGATGTTGCCTTTAATTCGACATTTACATACATCGACGACGTATTGTCAATTAACACAGGTTATTTCTATCCTCAGGTCGATACGATATATCCCTGTGTGCTTGAAATAAAAGATACCACAGGGACTGACATCTGTTTCATATTTAGATATTAAACTTAAAAAAGACGTTATTGGTACTCTAACAACCAAGCTTTATGAAAAATGTGATGACTTTAACTCTTTCAGTTGTCAACTTCCCATACTTATGTAGCATTATAAATCTTCATCACCTGCATACACGGTTTATATCTCTCAGTTAATTCGATACGCAAGACAATTCTCTACGTATGAACAATTTCTAAAATGAGGTGAATTGTTGACAAACAAGTTGTTGAAACAAGCAATCTCGGGTGTGACCGGTGCTCAGGAGATGCTCACTCCTCCATAACGCCTGATCTCACCTCAGATGTTTGGAGATCTGCTCTGCTCCAATTTTGTATTTTGTATTGTTTAACGGACTTTTGAGATTGAATATCAGCAAATCTCTGATGTGACTGGTCGGCAGGGGATGCTTACTCCTCCATGGCACCTGATCCCACCTCTGATGTGTTTCCTCTGCTCCAATTTCGTATTGTTTAATAGACTTCTGAGATTGAATACATCTCCATATATTTCATTGGACTCCTTAGGTGGCTTAACAATCGTGTTGACCTCAAGAACAGCAATATTTTATGATACATGTAAATGGGATGAATGTATACTCAATCCTGTATTTGCTGAATGATTGTAGCTGTTTGTTCAGTAATTTCTCAAACAATCAACAAAATTAACAGAAAGTTACTACAGTGACTACAGGAGGATAGATTTTTAAAATTATTGCAAAAATCATTCAATATAAAACACGACTTAAAACAAAGGTTAACTCCTTGATATTTAAATTGAGTTACATCAGTAGTTGTATGTAACCATACCAACTAAATCTTCCTTACCCTAATACCTTTCACAACGAAGATAAATGTGTCATTATTAAGCTAATTGTATGTTCACACATTTAAGAAATTGACACTTTATCCGGGAGAAAGCTGGAGGTAACAATCGAAGTAAAGACATGGAATCAAACGACACCGGAATGTCCGTTTAAAGAAGCTCGGGTAATGGAAAAAATATGTTTGTGTGGGTATTTGCTCAGGAAGACATTACAATTAGAGTGTTCGGATGACAAATGTCAAACCCTCCATCGAATCAACTCTAATGGAAACATTCGGACTCAAGAAACATAGTGATAACGGACGAAATGTTTCAAGGAGTTTTGACGTCGCCTCGAGCAGATGTCAAAAATTCTCTGTAGGTTTCTACAGAAACAAACATTGGAAAGTAATATTCCGGTATTCTACATTGCAACAGTGGTGGAATAATTTACATTTGCTAAAAATTTACACTTCGATTAGCAAGCTTTTAGGTAGTTTAGTATTGTCAATGAGTAGAACGAAAGTACTTAGCAAAACAATCAAAATTTTATGACCATTATGATTTAAAATATTCATTTGAAAAAAGAACAACCTACTACACAATAGAAGTCAAAAGAAGGGTGTAATGGTTTCCTATCTTTTGAACATCGGACATATAATAAAATCTTTATGTCCATCATGAAAAATAATAAAGTGAAAAATATGAAGATCCCGAACAGTTATCAAGTCCCAACATCAATTCAAGCAATACTATTCGAAGCAGAGGAAGCAGGGGCCTCTATAACATCCAGATTCAGTGGGATAAGGTTTCATAGAGGAGAATGTATCCTCTGTCAACTGGTCACGAACTTCGGATGCTCTGAGTCTTGATTGGACAAACGGAGAAATCCTTTGACATTCAGTGTAAAAATAAAGAACCTACTTTGTATGAAATACATCAGTCAACATTTAACTTACTCAAGTCAACATTTTCAGTCAAATTCAAAAACTGAATATTTATTTGTCAATTGACATCTAATGTTAACATCAACAACTTAAAATTTAAAAAAATAAATAACATTTTAAATTTTATACACTAGTACGCTGTTTTATAAAATTTGAGAATAATGTAGAATGTTGATTAAGTCTAGCTGCTTAATTTGTGATCCTGTTCTTGATTTTTTTTTTTTTTACTTTCAAGTATTGAATCCCAATTAAAGGTTAATATTACTTTCTTTCTTTCCAGGGAAAGATGTTGAAACATCAGAAAAATCGAGACAAAGATATAATGGAACGTCAGGGCAGTAGTGTTTTAAAAGCTTTTAATTTAGTCTGTAAATAATACGCGACCAGGAGGTAAACAAAGGATTGAATACTGATGATAAAACGATAATGTTTCTCAGAAAATGTTAGTGCTAGACTATTTTTGTTTGTACGTCTCTTTCTTCTTGCTATCTTCCTGATAAACAGATTTCCAACATCCAGCTAGTTACATCATTAGATGTAGAAATAAACTGATTATTCACAACCAGAAATTTACTTTGGAAAACTCGATGAAAATAGATTTTATCGGCTATAGATGCCATCATGAAATACAAACAGAGTTAAAATCTTTTTTGCCTTTGTGCCTTTCGATATTGTTACATCCAATTTTAAGGAAGATTTTTATTATGATTTAATTTTTTTAAGAAGATTGTCTTTTGGCATATTAAAATCATATAATGAAACCAGTTTTGATATTGTTGCACCGTATTACCAGGTACATGTATAATACACTGTATATGCTAAATGTACATTTAGATTCAATAAATTAAAAAAAACATTTTTTAAGTGAGGGGATAGTCATACTCATCCCCATTCCCGCCTATCACCATTCAGTTCTTTTAATATTTTTAATCTATATTTTCATTGCGATATTTTCCCGGCCCCTCTACCAAATCCCATCCGGTGGTCCTATCTTTGATTTGTTTAGCAATAATAAGCCTAAACATGACAACATGTCAGTTACACACAAGCGAGATACTTTTATGAAAACAAATTCGCCAAATCTGATTGTCACCATATGCTATGGTATGATTTCAAGCTTCTAAAGAGAAATAAACAATCGAGGTGCCAGATACATGGTTTCAATTCAATACAGATGACGATGTGATATACTAATAATTGTAAACACTGATAACTGAATCGCAGAGGTTAAAGAGCTTGCTTCTAATACCTTGTAAAAATCTTTCTTTTGTTAAAAAAAAGTGTAATTTTGCAGTAGAAAATTTCGAAGTTTCAAAAAAAAAAATTTTGATAGAACCGCCAAAGAGATATTAATATTTATTTATTTATTGTAAATTTTATTATGTGTTATTTTTAAATTCATTAACTACTTCTTAGAGAATTAAAGATAAAAGGTTTATTTTAATCATAGTATGGAAACAATTTGGTAATTTGTAATTGAAATGAATTGGAAAAAAAAATTGAATTGCCGTCAAAATAAGTGTAAATTTCTCTCTTCTTATACAAAAATGGGTAGCTTATCAAAATAAGAGGCTAGAATTTTTAAAGAGTAAGACAAAGCCCTCCTTTGTTTCACTGATAACACCCAGTCCTCTTTGGTACCCGATCTCATCTTCTGTGTCAACAAAGTACTCTTAAAGTATACAAAATTAATAAACAGGTACAATAAACTAAATATTGAAACCCTACCGTTCAAACATTCAAACGGTGGATGGCACCGCTCGCTGAGATTAAATATTTAGTCTGTGTATCTCGTAAGCTACACGGCAAGCAAGGATTACTAGTTAACTCCTGTAAGTGTGTAGAACTATGCAAATGAAGATTGTTCAATTTTTCAAAGCAGAGGATGCATATGTAACAAGATATACATTTACATCCTGAAACCTCGTACGTTTTACATGAAATAATTACGCAACTTACCACAAAAACGGGTGTATTTTTGCTGAAAAGTTTTTAAAGACCAGTCGACTATAATTCTGATGATTTGAAGCTTTGCATAATTATACTTCATTGTTATTTATTGATTAATTTAAAAGTAACTTATTTAATCGTTCGAAATTCACAACCTAAAACAAAAAACACCTTTATTAAACGATTTTTTGTAAAAAGACGAAAAGTTTTAATGCTTTAAATTTTAAAAAAGTTTTAATGCTTTAAATTTTCAAAATTCTTTTGTTGTTTAGAGCAGTAAAAAGCAGCAAAGTATCACTTTCCTCTTCACTTAATAAAGATACTTCTGATGTTTAGAGGTCCGTGTTTGTTGTGCTCCTTTTTGTAGAGTTTAAATGGACTCCTTATTTATTTCATTACGAATTTTTACTCTTATAAGAATATCAATAGTCCTTCAATTACATGCAGATTTTTTTTCGAGCACATCAAACATTTTCAATCAATTTTTGAAGACATTGGTAGATTTTTCGCCAGGCAATTCTAATCATTGAATAGCTAGGTTTTTTTCCGTCAAACAGCACTGACTATATTGGAGTTAGGTGTTATAGAGGAATAAGCACCGAGAAAAAGAAAAATTCGAATACATTACAGTGTTTAAATAATGCACTAACAATAAGTATGAAAAACGTCAGTCAGGATTAGATGATAGATTGTATTTTCTGACAAGGCCATTGTTTCGACCATAGAACTTTCAAAACTATTACCTTAAACGAGAATGTTAGTCAAGTTTTCCTCGTTTAAGAAATGCTCCATACGTAGAACATGCCGTTCTGTATCGAATGAACTGAGAGACATAGATCCCATATGCAGATGATAAGAGCATATTGCTACGTGTCATCATGTTTTTCATGTATAAAACTTTGTTGTTAGGTTACAAATAACGTTTATTTTTAAATTAAAAACCTACATATAAAACAGATGTGTCAGATTCCTATAGGTATCTTTCATTTCAAGCTCACTGGGAGACGACATATGATGAAAAGTAACTATTGTTGTTGTTATTTGATAAAATGTCGTTCACGTGGATGTCTATATTCTAAAATTCTATCATTCCCCTGAATAAACTTTACTTTTATTTATCCGATCTTTACAAAAAATGATTTAACTTCATATTTCAATTTCAAAAAACCTAAATTTAGCGTGCTTTTGATTACTTTTTGTGTTTATTTGTGGCAAGTGGTCTTAAACTTTTTATGATCAAAACGAGGGGTGATCAAAAAGTTCGCGAACTAATTGAATAACTTCCATAAAAGAAATAATATTTAGTTTCAATATTGATTATATATTAAATTAATCCTCTCCAATTTTAATGCACATCAACCACCGTTCTGCGCATGCGCTCATCACGTGACATTGACGGTCACGTGACCCCCTCCGAAGCGTTCTGTCACAAAAGTTGAAAGATTTTTCTGAGTTTTATATTTCTTTCCATGTGAGTTAATTTTTATGACAAGAACAGTTCATTTGTCAGAAATGGTCAAATCTTGGCAATAGAATGGATGGATAAGAATATCCTTTCCAAAAATAAGCATGGCGACCATTAAAACACAAAGCTTCTGTCTCGGGAGAGACCTTTATTCAAGGTGGATAGAGGATGGGTGCCTCCTTTTCATCATATCTAATATGTTTAAAATCTAAAGTAAACGATATCTTGGGTATTTAATAATTATATTATTGTTTAAATATTCAACTATTTTTCAAAAGTGTAAATTGGGGGCCTTTGATAGCAAAATGCTTAATTAAAAACACATATCTTTTCAAACTTGCTTTCACTGGGCAAGATGACAAGCATCATTTTTAACCATCTGCCTTTCTTCACTAAAACGATCAATCCAATCATTAATTAAACTTATAGGAACTCATTTATCTTAATGAACTGTGTACAAATCATTATATGATACTGCAGAGGGATTTCTAAGATATACAATAAATTGTGCAGTCGTTTGTTGAACGAGTTCGACTGAGACAACCATTTTACGTCACAAGTGACCTACATAGTGACGTCATTTTCACATTGTGATGTCACAAACGAGGAGAGAAACTTTATTCAGCATATGCTATTTATAGACCTTGTGTATGGCTATTTGTGAACCGAATTTCATTCTAATCTGAATTGTGATTTTGTAGATACAGAGATAGTTCACGAACTTTTTGATCACCCCTCGTAAGTCTTAAACTGAGCATTAATTTATCAACAAGAAAATGTTTTATACTAAAAATTGAGTGTAAATTATAATAATATAAATTGTATAAAAGACGGTAAGTAGGTATTTTGCTTCAATCAAAGTCCGTTGTCAGTTTTTACTAATCAAAGATAAATAAAAATATTTTAAATATCATTTTTTTTCTGTTCAACTTACAATTTTGCAGTAAAAGTTCTTTATAACAAATTAAGATCGCAGCTAATTTAGTTCAAAACTATCTTAAACTACCGTGTATATATTTGCAGAACTTGTAAAAGTACAAGGACTGGTGAATACGTGGGTGGTTTTATTCCGCTAGTTTTTGTTAAATAATGGGTGCCACATTGCATCCATACATCGAGTATAAACGTTTAACATCTATATTGCATTTAAAGACAAGAATGCTGTTTTCACAGGATAAATTCTTATGATTGACACGTGAAATTTACAAGAGGTTTCGGAGCACACATTGCAAAACTTGATAGCAGTAAAATGTTAGCATCCGGGAAAGAGTAAACTAGGCGTTGAAATGTATATTGCTATTTATCGGTGAAGCTTTCAAATTTGTATTTTAGCTGCAACTGTTTTCATACAGTGTGTAAATTGTTTAATCTATTGTCAATGGTTTATTTACCTAAATAAGTCATTAACGGTGTCTGCAATTCTTTAACTTTTAAAGCTGAACCATACACAGCTGGATTTATGGAATATTAATTATAAAAGTTGTAAAATATGAAATGTGTTATTTTATTTGTTATTATATTTATATAATTTATGCTGTTTTTTTTTTCAACTGAGAGTGTGGATGTTACTTAATGCAAGAATTGTTTTATAGAAATTGTGAGAGATAATTTATGGGTTATTCCGTGTATCAAATCAAGAATTAAGTTTATATACCCATATATAATTTTATTAGAGCCTTTTTAAAAAAAATGATATTTATTATAACCTTCTCCAGACCGACTGTCGCCCCGACTCAATACTTTTTCATAAATGTCAGAAAACTTGTTTTTTAAACACTTATTTTTCATTCGGGAGAGGACAAGCAAACATTTTCTTACAGATGGTTTTACGTTGCTTATATTTTTAAATTACATGTAAATAAAATGATAAAAGAAACGAAAAGATAATGTGTTTGTGATTTTTTTAATGATTTGCTATGTTATAATTATAAATCATGATGATAAATCATCTTTTTCTTTGCTTTTCCCAAAAACCCATGGGCTGCTTAAAAGCCTTAGCTTTTATATCAAGTTCCAAGCTTCGGGTTCCAAAAATTTGCTCTTTTTTAAATCAGTTCTGTATATATACAGTATTCTGGGACATCACTTTTCAAAAACTTACCAAGAATATATTCTCGTTTTTCAATTACCTCTTACTGAAACTAAACAACTGTCCTCAAACTAGGATGTTTTTATACAGAGTTGATTTGTCTTAGAATCTTCCGACTAAACATATGACCTTAGAAATGACATGATAGAATAGTGTTCGTTCACTTATTGGCTGGCTGTTCCACACACGTAAAGATGGTGATAAATATAAATATATTTAATTTAATAATTTCACAAGAATTTTAATCTTAAAAAAGAAAATGAAACAAATTTATACGAGGGATGATCCAAAACCAATGTCACAACTGTTATAAAATCTTTTTAAAAATTCATAAATTCCTTACATACTAATACCTCAACCTATATATATTGAATTTTCCCTTAAATCCGTTCAGATATATGCAATACTTTGAAAAATATCATAAATAAACACAGCATTGGGTCTCGTCTATTGCCGCGCGGCAAGAATTTAGCGCCTTCGTTATGACGTTTCTCTTCGACACTCGTTTAGAATGACGATACATTTGACTTACGGGAAAAGGAAGGAATTTAGAAATAACATTTGGATAAAAATCAAGCTATTTTAATACTTTAACTATAAACAAGAGGATTTATAGCCAAAAGATTATTAAAAAGAAGCATGTGTCAGAGGTTAAAAGGATATGCTAATGAATTGAAAATGAGTGCAGACGAGTAACGTTATAACAACGTCAGTAACTGCCGTACAGAGATAAACAAAACTCAGCGTTGTGTTTAACATGATTTTTTAAAAAAAATTATTTGATGTGATTGAATTGAATTTTAAGGCAAAAATTAAAGTAGATGAGGTGGTTGGTATGTCGAATTTTGATGATATTCTGTTATTATTAAATATTTTACAGCTTTTGTGACATAACATTTGAATGCACTCTCGTTCTTGCAACTTATACAGTCATGTTTTAAGTTTAATGTTTACTTAATACTTTTGAAATACATAGCTTAAAATGTAAGAATTTTATTAAATGTATCCTGAAATAAGTCTGCATGTATTATAATTTTTGAATTAAAGATGTACAGTTAAATTTATGTTTTATCTGTGAATCTTTTAAAGGTTACAGATGTGAAGAAGTTACTAGCATTATTTTTATTTAAGTGTTTTAGAATGACACTAAATGAAATTTTAAATATTTTTAAATAACAGAATAATCAGAAAGACATACAGATGTACTTAGAAAAAAAATCAAAAAAAAAAAAAAAAAAAAAAAAAATCAAAGACATCTCAAACGTAAACGTTTGAGATGACTTTGATTTTTTTTTCAAAAATAGGGAAAAAAATATTGTGCTTTCTTATTTCTTCAAATGTACATGTTGTATTGACAATGTTCATTTCTTAAATCAAGAAATATGTTATCATTTTTCAAACAGCTTTAACGTGAACAATTTGTCAAGGTTTCAAGTGTTAGCAAAAGATGTTACTTCAAATGTGGATTGAAGCAAATAACTGAATAACTTAGAGGTACGAATTAATTTTACATTTTGGTTAATTTTTTTTATTTTGAATGCTATTTTACAGCTTTGGTATTTTATATATATTTATCTATATTGAAGGAGTGCCTATCGTTGTATCTTCTTGATAAATTGTTCACACTGCAGCAGAGTCAAGAATTTTAATGCACATTTTCAATTCAAGAAAACATTTTAATGAAAATTTACAAAAGGAGCTGTCCTTGTTTGTTTAGATCTACATGAAAGTTTTCTTTCAATAATTTGTTTCTAAATGTTGACCTTAAGTTGTGTTTTTTTAAATTAAAAATTCAAAGTAGTGTTTTATTATTTTTAATTTTCAACCTAAAGTTGAAAATGATTACATAACATCATTAACATGCAATTATTTCAACTTTAGATTGAAATAAAAGATATTTAAGACAGTGATAAAATGACGAACAACACAGTACATGCATAACAATTCTGATCTTTGGAATGAATCTCAAATCTGAAAGTAGTTGAATGAATAAGGTTGGTCATATGTAATTTTTTTACCTTATGTTTTGATAATAGCCTAAGATTAAAACTGTCTAATTAATCACAAGGTGTTTATTTTACAATAATGCAATTAAACTCCATAGGAGACTAATAACAAAACTATATCCAGTTCCCATGGCTCGTCTGAACTTTTTATTGAGGGGCCACCAATAGATTTCATCAATTACATACATCAAGATATTATTTAATTTAATTAAATTTCATTCTATTATAAACGTATTTGATTAGCAAAAAAGCAATAGGAAATATCAAAAAAGTTTTTAAGTGTTCGAGAAATGTTCGTTAGATATTTGTGACACATCTTAATAAGATATAATTTACAGATGTTTAAATGATCGTTCTTCAGCAAGTCCACAAAAGCTGTACCCAATGTTCCTATTATTTCAGATTTTGAGAGCTTCTCGGCATGAAAAGGCGACAAGCTCAAATATTAAAACGAGCAGAATGTTTAAAAAGTAGCTACTTTTGATAATTATAACGTAGACTTTCACAGAAATGTTTACTTCTATTCACGTCTTTATGGGGCAATAAAACCTGAAGAATTATTGAAAATTGAAAGTGTATAATTAGAAAATTGCTGGAATTATAAAATGATAGCCCTTTAAATTGATAAAACCGTCAAATTATGTCAACATAATGATATTTGCTAATTTCTTTACTGTCGGTTAATTTAAACATCACCCTAGTCAAACACAATCGTATTTCAAAAGTGCAAATATTTTACACTTTGTGAGAATATTTAATCGTTGACAGACAGTCGTGTCTGTTTTCGGTAAATGCACCAATAAGAAGCCCTTTCTGTGTGTGTACGCTCGTCAAGCGCTCTCCAAGAACCAATTGAATTCAACTGAAAAGCCATTGACCAACGCCTGTTGAACTCTGGGAGGGCGGTACAATCTAAGCACCTTTCATTTATTTCCAAACGATATCGTATCAAAACGATATTTTTCTGTGATATGGTATTATCACGTCAAGATTTTCATCAAATAAAAGCTTAGAGAGGAAAGGGGAGACACTAATATCCATTCGACATGAACCCGGTAACGGCGCTCTACCCTATTACCGAGAAGGGGACACGGAAACCGAAATGTGCCCGCTGTAGGAACCACGGAATGGTATCCTGGCTGAAAGGACACAAACGCCATTGTAAATTCAAAGACTGCAACTGTGCAAAATGTAGTCTTATTGCTGAACGTCAGAGGGTCATGGCGGCGCAGGTAGCACTAAAGCGCCAACAGGCAGCCGAAGATGCTATAGCACTGGGGCTAAGGTGTGCCACTGAGGGATCGCTCCCTATAATGACACAAGGGCCGCTCTGGGGGCCGGGGACTGTTTCCCCACCTAAAGAAAAAGACTCCAAAGGCCAAGAGAGCGAGACCGATGAACCAGAAGACAATTCAAGTGATGAAAATGGTATGTGGCAAATTAGATGCTATTTACTAAAATGCATGAGAAAAAAACTAAATAAATATGAAATTCTCTGCAAACTTTATTTAAAAAAAAAATAGAAAGAAATTTTTGAAAAGTTCTTGTAGAAATTTGTAATTTAAAAAAAAAGGAGAAGAAGATTGAAAACTGAAAAATTTTGCTTTTAATTTGGATTTACTAAAGGTCTATTTAACTATAGCTAAAAAGAGGTAAAGGAATTTGTTTCCGAATTATTTTTTTAAAATATCTCTCTGTATGTCGGTACTTATTTCTAGTAATTTTGAAGCATATTATGATTTACATAAGGAAAAGTGAAATGAAATTCGATGTTTTTTTTAAAAAAGAAAATTAGTCGTGTAGAAAGATAGAGCGCTTATTTTATTACATACATTTAAATGTTAAGTTCCTACAATGGATAACCAAGTCACTTCTTTGAAATATAAGGATAAGTTTCCACTGATAAAATAACAATTTTATTTCAATAAAAAAATATTCATATTTTTTAAACAATATTTTGTCACAATAAATGTAAAATACAAGGGACCTTATTTGAATTTCTTACTCAGTTTTATTTTTATACGTTGGAGAGGATGCTTATTTTATCTCAATTTTTGTGATTTTTACTTTTAGCCGATACGTTGCATTAAATTTCATAGAACTGATTACTTGATTACTTTGGTTTAAATTCTTAGAATATTGTTCTTCAATATTTGAAATAGATATTCATTTTATTACTAATTACAGGAATATCTTATTTCTCAGGAGTTCAGGAGTATCATATATGAATCGCCTCGAGTGTTTGATGAAGCCAACAAAATTAGCCACAGATACATTTTGCCGGTGTCAAAGTCGATATTTATTTTGAATATTTAGCAAGGGGTCCTGAATTTTATACTTCATTGAAAACAAATGTTGGAAGACCACTATAGCTATAAATATTCTACAATCCCATTAAAAAAAATTGCTTTCGGTCTTTTAAATTTTGAAGTATCAGTTAGCAGAAAAAAAGAATGGAAAATACTTTAAACATTTTTTTTGAAAAATGAATCGACGTAAATATAGTTTTAAATAATAATATCATTATATCCCTTTGATAATATTGATATGAAACAAGGTTGATTTTTATACTCATATTTTTTGCAAGAAAATATTTTTTTTTAAAACAGCAACAAAGAACAAAATATAAGAATAATATTGTCTTTAAAAAATACCATTATTTTTTCCCGTCTTTAAATACACACAAATATTAAAGGTAAAAACTCTCAATGTCCCAAAACTTAAATTTTTTTGAACAGTTTAGTTAAACTTAAAATAATTATGTAAGAGATTAATCCTAAAAAAATCAAACAATCTTAAATCAATTAACTCATTATTACTTGTTGTAGATTTATTTGTTATATTTATTTGCTTTCCAGAACCAGCTCAAAATGGGAGACCTATTGCAAAGGAAGTGACAAAACCATGCCATGATACGTCATCACCAGATTCGACTGAAGAGAACGATTCTGTCAAGGTTAAGGTCACGGCACCAACATCCTACTCAGTGCACTCTCTGCTGCCACCAAATGCATTTCTTCCGGGTCGTTTATCTAATTTGGAAATACTAGAGAGGATTTTTCCATTTCATAGAAAATCAGTGCTAGAACTTGTACTGCAGGGTTGTAATGGAGATTTGGAGAAGTCAATTGAACAATTTTTATCCAGTCAAGAAACAATGATTTCAAACCAAACTTTACCGCATGTGAAATCAGACTTCAGGCCTCATCCATATTTTCAATATGGATCCGCCATGAAATCGTTAAACGGTGTTACAAGATTGTCGCCCACTGGTTCGGGCTCTGCTTTTACCCCCTTCTCGTCTGCTGGACCGTTCACTCCTTCAGGGATCCACTCGGCCTTTCAATCTCATTTAACAAACTTCACAGCAGACAGTTTACGACCCTCTTACCTACAGAGTGTATCTGGTTCTGTCAGACCCGACATCTTCCCGCCAAACAATCAACTGACATACCCTCGTTTGCATCCTCTGACGTCAGCACCACTTCCGGGATTTTTCAGCGGTTCGTTTCCGTTAACACCTTACAGAATAGACATGGGTGACTCCTGCCGTAAGACTCTCTCTGAAAAACATTCAGGAAAAACCGTGAACACAGAAAATGGACACGAGTCAGAGATGTGGGACGAAGGGTCACGTGATCGAGACAGAGAGTGAACAATTTTTGTAGTCAATGCAGATGTTGTTTTATTAAAATACTTCAAATGTTATTAGGTTTAATTAATAAAATTTGCAATTATAAGATTCTTTGTCAAATATTTTCAAACGAAAGTGTAGTCTCCTTTGATTTTCATTTTCTTCATTTTACTCATCACTGATAACCTTTTCAGTGCCTATGCAATTGATTTCACTTTGTCTGTAAGTTTCATCTTTTCTTTTCGACATAGACAAATGAAAAAAAAATTATTCTTTTTCACTTCACTTCGAAAAATATCATAATGTTGGGTTTTAAGTGAGTTTTAAGAACTCAGTTTTCATTTACAATGTGAATCATGTCTTCAACAAAGAGAAAACGGACAAATATATCAGATAACACGTCAGATGGGAACTTGACTTTGGTGGCACTACATTTGTTTGGCTAGTCTTGGTCGTTATCATTAAAATCTGTTTATAAAAAGTCAAATACGGCCAAAGTTTAACAAATAAATCTGCTTGTTAAGCGGAGAGAGGTCTTTTCTGTTCCGATTTGGTCTTGATGTGTTGACTTTGAAGGCCACTTCACACAAGCTTTGTGTTTGTAGAGTTATCCAATATCTGAGACAGTTGACTAGTGTTGGTGGTCTTTGGTAGATCTGTATAAATAGATACTGAGTATTAGATACATGTCAGTCGCCAAACATTAAACATAGAAAACTCTCTCTCTCTCTCTCTCTCTCTCTCTCTCTCTCTCTCTCTCTCTCTCTCTCTCTCTCTCTGATAGATACTGATCCATTGTTCATACCAATTTAAAACTTTAAAATATCCGTTAATATTTCTTTTGCACAAAATGACATGTTTGCAAAAGAATTAACATTGTATATATACTGTAAGAGATACAACTAAAGTTTCTTTATTCAAAACAAGACTAGTTCGAAATGTCTATATAAGTAATCAATTTTCTAAACAAGATCATTTACCAGTTAGTGTTTCCTTTATATCGCAAACAAATGAAAGTGTCGAAAAAGGATCCATCGGCGCCATACTTTTTCCTGAAATAAAAGTTATATTTTTTAAACAAATATATAACTTTGAGAATTTCTTTAAGCTGTTTCGGGCATAATTAAGAAAAAACTTTGGTTTTGTTTCAATAGGAAGTTTAAAGCTTGACTCTGGAGAATAATCGTCTTTTATTTTGCTATTAGAAAGGAAAGTATATCTTTGCGATCACTTAGTATTTTTGAAAGGTGTATAATTATACTTTTTAAATTAATGGTGAATAAATCATTTTATTATGCAAAATAACTGCCGGAGCTAGAGCTTTCTTGAAACTACAAATGTATTAAAAATATAATGAAAAAAATTACTAGCATTTAGTATATTTTTTTTCATTATTTTTTAATTTATATAAAGACTATATACCATAGCCTGAATTTTCCATGCCTTATTTCAATTTTTTATTTGTGTTTTTGTGTTAGTTTGTTTTTGTTTGTTTGTTCATTTTGGGGAAGAAGGTCGGAGGACATGACAATCTGATTCCATGATTAATGAATTTGGTCATTCACAAAAATCCTTACGTTATAAATATCATGTCAGGTACCGCCTCTTATGACGGCGAAGAACAATTAAGCAAATTGACCACGTTATCATACATGTATGTTCGATAAAATTTCAATGAAAGGGCTGTTCTTATCAAAATTGTTTTTATAAACTGTATGATTATGGAACATTTTTACAGAAAAAATGAGCGATCGCTTGCAGATGTACCGTAGCCAGCTGTTTATGTAATTATGTAAATGATTTATCAATGAATAAAAGTACAATTTTTGAAAAGATTGCAACGTACAGAAATGGGATTGCAATAGCAGCAGAAGTATGCATCGCGGTGCGGTCGATTCTAAGTCGCCAGCCTGCTTCGTGAGAACAGCACACCTATAGGGTTATCACCGAGGCAGAGTGTATCGAATGCGCCACACTGACAGTCGAGTAGGCAAACTTTGTACGGTTAACCACTTACTGCCAACTTAACTGCGATAAACGACCCTCGGGGGAATTTATCCTTCAGTGTTGACAGTTATAATCCTAATAATGAAATCTCGTTTGAAACAGAAAGCTGATCAGGGGTTCAGGGGGTGGTCGGTACTCTATTAGACATCGTAATTTCCTTCTTGTTTCGTGGTGACTTCAGATATAAAACGTTTCACGAACTTTGTTTGGGTCGGTTGTAATTGACCCTGGGTGGCAAAATTTTATCAACCCAACCTGTGATTTTTAACGTGTGTATATGATACATAATGTCCCACGAGGAGATTGTTCTGTCACTTATACATTATGAAATATTTGTTCTCAAATTGAAATATCTGATTACGTGAATGAAAACTTAAAGTTGCTCCGATTTCTCAAACATTTAAATAATTTGAAGGGGAAAAATTTAGATACTGTATCTATGATACTACATGTGTATCTTGTGTTTAATGTTACATATTTTTAATTATCGTGTTGTAAATGTTATACATATACCTCCACTCATTGAATTCAAAATTTATACGAGACTGGTAAAATTAATTTAGAAAAACGGTTATACTAGTATATTATAAGACAAGGCGTCTGACGCATGAAATTTAAATAGTGAAAGCGTAACAAGGTAAACTCAATTGATTGTTTACTTCAATTTTCGGTATTTACATTGTCATTAATAAATGAATCAGCATATTCTGACCGATTAATACTTTCAGTATGTCTACATATAATTTTAAAATACACCAAAACAGAGATTCATGACAATAACCCATACCAATTTTTTTTTAGTTGCCGCAGAAAGTATACAATTGAAATTTTATTTATATGTTCGCAAAGCATTGCAAAAATACAAATGAGACAAGCAAACCTATTTTGTATTCATTTGAAGCAGAATTTGTCTAAACTCTTATGCGTGAAAAGGAGAAAACACTTGCTGTGGCCTTCAACTCGACATTTAGATATATCGACGAAATAATGGTAATTTTCATTCGATCTTATGCCGATACGATATATCCTGGTGCGATCGAGATCAAAGATACCGCAGAGTCTATCACATCTGTTTCGTAATCATACTTGGGTATTTTACTTGAAAAAGACGTAAATGGTAATCTAACAACCAAGCTGTATTATAAACGGGATTATTTACTTTTCAATCGCCAACTCCCCTTACTTATGCAGCAATTCACCTTCATCACCTGCATACGGAGTTTATATATCTCAGTTTATTCGATACGAAAGAGCATGCTCTACGTACGAACACTTTCAAAAATGAGATGAAATGTTGACAAACAAGTTGATGGAAACAAGAATTTCCACAGTCTCGTTTAAATTCATCTATTCTAAAGTTCTACGGTCGATACAATGACCTTGTCAGCAAATTATATACAATTTATCATTGAGTCAAATGCTGACTGACTATTTTTTCATACTAATGGTTAGTTCATTATTTATATACTGATTTGACGGCGGATTTTCCCGTTATTTTCCGATCATAACAAGGAGCACACGGCAGGTGTGACCGGTCGGCAGGGGATGCTCACTCCTCCATGGCACCTGATCCCACCTCTGGTGTTTTGGAGGTCCATGTTTGCTCTGCTCCTATTTTGTATTGTTTTATGGATAGTTGATCTTGAATACTGTTCGTTATCTCCATATATTTTACTAATAGAATATCCTTTATATTATTTATTATTAATTATATATAAATACTTGAATTTTCTAAATGTTTTTACATGAAAGATACACAATACTTTTAAAAAATAAACATGATTTCTACAAACACTTATCACAACCACAGAAGTTACGATTATTGTTGGAACCCTGTAACATCAACTTATTTATCAGTGACCAGTCTTGATTTAAAAATTGATTGCATTGGAAGGATGTTCTTGAGTATCGAATAATATGTGGGAGACGTAAACACTACATGGAGATGATAGCAAGATATAAAGAAGAAAATTTAACGTTAAAAAGTTTAAATCATCTTATTTGTCTTGCAATATACTTTTTAGTTTTCCGTTATTGTCTATAGTGGAAAAAAATATGAAATACCGGGTAGATGTGGCAGACTCTCTACTTTGTATTCTTTCAAGTTCACCGCGATCTATCAAATAGATATATGAATGGAAGTTACTATGGTTAACTGATTAGGCATCATCGATATATGAAGGCAATACTTAAGTGTTTTCTTTTTCTCTTGAGGTAGTTTTTGAATAAATTCTGCTTCATAGAATATGAAAATAGATCCGCTTATAAAGAAGCACAATTAATTCCCACAGATTTTTTTTTTACATTTTCTTGTTAGGGTCCATCAGTATTCCAACAGTTCATTATAAAACTTGGTTTCCGAAGATTACTTAAATATTGTCAATGAGAAACTCCAGCATTCTTTAATAGCAACTTCAGAGTACTTACCTGTAGAACCAGAGTGAATTCTAAAGTAATTTTGTTTATGATTAATCTCAAGATGTAAAAATGTCTAGCTATCATATTTATTTAAAAAAGCTATTTTCAATCATAAAAAACCTAGTTTATCGTGAGGAATGGTTGTATAAAGTGGAAAAAAGTCGTACGTTTGATGTAACCGACTTGTGAAAATTTTCGCGAATTTTAATTTTCTAACAGTTGTTTGGAGTTTTTGAAAAGCCATATCTGATTTACATAATTTCTAGAAGTACATATTGTACGTCAGAAGTTTCTCCTTTACGGCAGTTAATACTTGCATGCATGGTAAGAAGTAAATATAATATAGTGTACTTGTAAGGATTTTTGTAACGTTTTGGAATCCTGTAAAGGTAGGTAGATCATACGCACCTTAGTTGGCTGGAATTTAAAAGGTTTTATACGAGTATATATATAGTTGTTGAAATGCGATTTTAAAGAATTTCATCTTTAGAAAGTGAACTTTGAGTAAGAAAGTGTACTTTGAATATTAGAGGGATTTCCAAAAGCAGAATCCAAGTTCTGTAAAAAAAAATGTAACTTTTTTTAAATAATGAATTTTTATTATCAATGAATTGCTAATTCATCCAGAAGAGTCTACAGGAAGAAGGGCTTGATCTAACCCTCTGTGACCGGCGGGCTGAGAGTGACTTTGGACAAACAGATTGAAGATGACACGATGGAGAGTCCTCCGCCATTGTTTGATAAAAGGTTTCCGATTACAACGTATCGACTTTAGGGCAACACCAAGTGATTCATCAACAGCGTCACGTGAGGTTTGAAGGGGACTGATGACACCACAAATTTAATCACTACTGTTTTGGAAAATGTTGGCCCTCCCAAAATATACAGCCCAAATTATTTCCAATTCTTTTATTGAACTTTTTTCTCATTCTGGTGGGGAACTTAATTAAGAAACGATTAAATAAAGAAATTGAATCTATTTTACATTCAGTTTGATATTAAACAAATAATTGTTCTTGGGTGGCTGCAGTCGTGTTTCAATTCGGTAAATATTAGGCCCTTGATATGAGTGTAACTGACAGTAAAAAGTCTACCGACAGATAAGCCAGCATATGACGGAGTCGCACGAACGTGAGGGGATTTCAAGATCCAAAATTGATTCACTGAAGTTTTCCATTTAAGCATTAATGGCGCTAATGAAGATTTCGGGTATCGGCTTGTTGTTCATTGCACGACACCTTGCTTTTATTACGTCAATATCCGACAAAGATGGATTATGTCAACAAGGAATATCAAATAAAAATTTCAAAGATCCAGTGTTCAGTATAGAGTCGATTCATTTGTAAGATTATACCTCCTTTTAACAAGCCCCCCTGTCCATCTTATCAAGGTATGATGTAGACTCGTATAAAAAAGAAATAAATAAAGAAATTCAGCTGAATATCTTTAAGTAGTCATATAGTAAAAACACATTTGAAAAACAAATAATTAATCTAAGTTTTTTTTTTTTTTAAACAGAAAATTAAGATTTACATTGTCTCTTAGGTACTGCTTCATTTGTTCTTGAAAGAAGGTTTTTTAGATTTTAAAAATTATGTATCGTGGTATGTTTGACTTTCCTCTGTGTCCTCTTGAAAGCCTTCAAAATATGATGAATTCAATCATCATTTATAACACTGTAATTAAAATTCCTTTTTTTTCTCTGGAATTCCATTTCATCTCCCACTCTCAGTAAAAATTCTAAAATTGTTTGATTTACATAGGAAAAAAATATTTTCATGGAAGCTGTGAAAACTTTTGAAGCTTTTTATTTTTATTCATTCATTTATATACTTCTTGAAATTTTATAGTTTTTAATTTAGTCCATTTAATCTAAAATAATATAAATTAATTTCAACATAAATTAGTCATAGGAAGATTGTACAAGATGCCATTGCTTAAATTTGAGTAGATTATGCATTTATTATTTGGGATAGTCAAATAACTTAACTCAAAAATTAGCTTAAAAACAATCTTTCGATTTTTATGCTATGCAAAGAGGTAAATATACCAATCCCTTTGTATCTCGTGGGGTATAATCCATGATGTATAAATTGTGCCAATTAAAGGTTTTGGTGAATCCGCGGAATCCCAAATGCCAGTCGGGAAATTGTAGAAAAATACAATGCCCACAAACATATATAAACAATTGCACTTTAATTTGCTTCATTCTTTACCATTTTGTAAAATTACCTACATGAATTAACTTATGTATCAAATGTATGAGGAACATCATTCTTTAAGAGAATTCTTGTTTAAATTATTACTTTTTTATAACTATCTACTTCAATGTACTTCAACAAATATGCAAAACCGGTACTCAGAATTTTTTTTTTCTTGTAAACATTTTAGAGTAAGCTTATTTTTAACTTGTCATGTATTTCACAGTCATGACGCCTCGTCTAAAACATTCAAATCCAGTTCACTAGTATCTTTATTTTTCTTTTTTGAAGTGGCTG
>NW_026927841.1:0-31313 GCF_032062105.1 Saccostrea cuccullata
TAATTCAGAAATAAAATGAACTAAAAACAGTAAATGAATAAAATCGAGAGTATTTTCTTTAAAAATACTTAGTATATCACTATTCTAGGTTTTCTACCAATATGCATTCTGCAGCAGAACATATTTCCTTGATTGTATTTTAAGAACAAAACTGAAGTTTTCTGATTCAAGTTTCTTTTCAGTTTAGTATAATTATGGAGTTTATTAATTATAAACCCAAGAAGATAATTGTTTTAATTCTTCTATAAACACTGCAGATATTAAATCAATTATGTTGTTTTAACTAATTGACTCTTGACAGTTTTGTGCTCCTATGTGAGAGATATAATTACCTTGAGCAAAACTGAAAGGCTTTTTCTTAGGTTTGGAATATACACTATATTTTACACTTAACAATTTTCTTAGATCTCTCTTTATTTACATTAAAAAAAATCCATATGGGATACCTATATCTTCGTTTTATAATTATTTAAAAAGAAATATTTAGGAAGTCATGTTTTTTATAATGTGATACAAGATTGATATCTTAGACAATAAGATGTACCACATGTCTACCCAAGCAAAATGATGTATAAGTTATAAATAAGTAGCTATTTCTTATTTCCCAGTATTTCCCAGGAAATACCAGTAATTCCCGAGAATTACCAGTATTTCCCACCGTCCTGGGAAATATGAGTATTTCCCGCTTTTTTGCTAACCCTGCTACAGGGACAATTGATATGCAAGCATAAAGTTGTATGAGATCTAGACGCACTTTTTCCTATTCAGGATCCCAGTGTAGGATGAGTTATTCTTCTGTAAAAGAGAACAACCTTTCTTTTTTTTTAATGATTAAGTTTCAGTCTGATTTTGTTAAATGTTGGGGGAAGGAGCGTTGTTTGTAAGAGATATTTATAGAATAATCATTTTAGGCCTACAGGCAAGGTTTAATAAAGTGCAAAACAAATATCGTGAAAACAAAAGAGTGTCATTCATTTTCGCTAAGTTGGGGCTACACTACATCTCTGAATATTCTAAAGGAAAAAAAGAGCTTAGATTCGGTGGGCTAGAAAGAACAATAAATTCTTTAGATCGATTTAATAAAACAGAAGAATATAATTAAACGGAGTGACCTTTATGGTATACGAATTCAATCACTTTTTTTATTTATATGTCTCAGATAGGCAGATGGATAGACAATGTCGGCTTCGTCCCCGAGGGAACCAATATAACACAAGAGACAGAAGATGACGGGCTGAAGACCTTGGTCATCACCAGTATTTTTGTGAGTAAAATTTATCACGCTCTGCCTGTATGTTAAAATTCAGCTTGATGTCTATAATTTAAGAGTCATGACAAGGATTATGAGGTGGGTGTGATAGGTCAGCAAGGGATGCTCGCACCTCCAAGGCATCTGATCCAACCTCTGATGTTTTAGTTCTCCGCGTTTGCTCTCATCCTGATTTGTATTGTATGAGCTTGAATACTGTTCACTATCCTTCGTATATGTCATACAACATTCCATGTGTATATGTTACGTTCGAAATACATCATTTCTAAACCAGCTGTGAAAATGAAACAAATATTTAATAATTCTAGGAATCGTTCATTAATGAAATTACACACACTTTTTCTAAGCAGGAGAGGCCATTTCTTCAATATAAAAAGGAATATGAAAATCCGGAAAACAGACGAAAAGTGAAGAACCCAAACGACCTGTACGAGGGTATTTTCCATTAATAATTGTTTTAATAACTCACAAGTTTATAATTTTTCGACTTGTACAAGGGTTGTTCAATAAGTTATACAACGTACGGTTTTTTCATAATAAATGTAAAAGCAAATGACTTTCTTTATTGCAGTTTAGATGTACTATTTAGACTCATAACCACCGTAAAAAGCATGGTTTTTCTTACAATCTTCATAAAGAAATTCACTTTTCATGTAAGCTTGGTCACTACACCGAACGGAAAACTGTTAAATTTGTCTTTTCTACGGTAATTAAATGAAGGGCGTATAAATGTCGCTGAATAACCAATATGAAGAATTTGGTTATGATATCGAAATAGATAAGTTTTCCACGCTCTACAGTCTTCAGATGGATTTAATAAGAAATCTACGAAAAATAAGATTGCTACAAGACCTCATGCAGTTTGATCAAAATCTTTAGGGCGCCAAAAAAGTTCGATGCTTCGATGCTGTGAGCAACACATCTGTTAATTACTTTGAAAGAAGTTGATATTGTTTGTTTAACGTCCCTCTCGAGAATTTTTCTTTCATATAGCCAAAAGAAGTTCTAACAAAGGAAATATGAATCTAAAAATATTTCTTTTTAAGCTGAGTGCAACATTTCCTCACAAATGCCTAAGAGAAAATATGTGGTTTGTGTCAGTTTAACATAATCACATAAAGAATGCATGACAAACTTTAGTAATGTGTGTAAAGTATTAAAATATTTAATTCAATACTTAAAAAATGCAAACAGAGAGAAACTTGTCTAATTATTGGAAAGAGAAGCAGGAGCTGCAAACATGTCGAATAAGTTTTTCTTTTTATTCAAGAAGATTGATATTAAATGAACCCACACTGGAAGAAAGGGCCATCAATGGCGTTCTTTTGATAAAAATTGCACTGAAGATAGTTCAACAGCCATTCTGAAAGAGAAGTCTTAGTCAGGTTCCCGAGTTAAATTTCTTGTTGCCTACAACGCATCTGCAAATAATTGTAGAATGTAGAGGAATCATGAGGAAAGTAAGCTAAGAAAATCTCAGTAATTGTGAGATATTTTTATTTGAAAAACTCCAGGAAGAATTTACAGTTTAAGCTACGTGCTATTTTTCAGTGTCTTTTGGCCATCCTTACAAAACAGTTTGCTGAGTCTGTTCTGGACATTGATATAAAGACCTAGAGACGTGTTGAAGGTTAACAGGGATACCATGATGGAATAAAAATATGAAGAAATTGTTTATTGTAGTTTAAATTTGAAAATAGCATTTTTCGTTAAGTATTGAACGACCCTTTTACATATTAAACATTAAAATTTTGAACAAAAATCCATGTGTTTATATCTTTTAGTGTAGAAGTTAAAACTAGAGGTACTGTGAGCAATGAGCTCACTAAATGATACCCCCGCCTCCCATATGAATATAATGGGAATGTCCATGTTTTGCTCTGGAAAATCCAAAATATATGTCAGATAAAAATGTAAAATAAGAGGTGCACAATAGCAATATGTAAGGAAGATTCTGTGAAAGTTTCATTAAATTTCCTTGTATGAGAGGAGTTGCGGATAAGAGATGGGTACCCCAAAGCGTAACAGACGGACGAACGGAAATACTGATTACTATATACCCTCCCACTTTTCAAGCAGGGGAGGGGGGTATAATAATAGAGATTTTTTTATGAAATTACATTTTATTAATAAAATCAAGTACTCGCATAAGATGTTTGGAATAACAACTGTCTTGTATAAAAATTATATTTCAGGTTACTGTGTGGATCTTATTGCTGCTGTTTCGGAAATGTGTGGAAACTTCAAGTACACAATAAGACCAAATAAAGACTCTGTGTACGGAACCAAAGAAAATGGGACATGGACTGGCTTAATTGGAGAACTTGTTCAGGGGGTTAGTCATCTGATAGGAAACCTGCAAAATAATAAATCTTATCTTAAAAAGTCTAAAATACAAACTGTACATTTTTTTTGGGGGGGGGGGGGGTAAGTTTTAATATTCTGCAAATACCACAGCGGTTTTAAAATGAAATATATGGCAAAACATCCCAATTGTTAAAAATTCAACCTATTGGGAAAACTCTTTTTAAACAGAAATTTGCCTATCCATTGCCGTTTTATCGTCAAATCTAATCACGATCGTTCAAGAATAAGATGAAATATTCCTTTTAAAATGATAACAGGCAACAATTTAAAAAAATGATGACCCATCAAAATATATTTTCTGAGCAAATATTTGTTTCCTATATTTGTTTCAGAAAGCAGACTTAGCAGTTGCTCCCCTGACAATAACAAAACAAAGAGAAGAGGATATAGCTTTTTCTAAACCATTCATGAATAGTGGAATAAGCATAATGATCAAAAAACCTGAGATTCAGAAACCCGGGGTCTTTTCTTTTCTGAAACCATTTTCCATCCCCCTTTGGATGTGTATAATAGCAGGATATTTCTGTGTCAGTGTTGGGATGTTCATCGTCAGTCGTTTTAGTCCAGCGGAATGGAGACGGAAGTGTTTACGAATGGATAATGGTGTCGTAAATAAGTTCACATTAGAAAGCTCACTTTGGTTTACCATGGGGGCACTGATGTTACAGGGTAGCGACACATGTCCAAGGTTAGTCAAAGAAAAAGATTATACATATAGATCTCCACAACGACAAAATTGAAATTCGATGATATTCGTACTTCTTTTGTAGCATAGGTATTGTTACCTTTTTAACAGCAATTAGGGATATTCAAATTTTGGACAGGTCTGTAGCTGGACGTATTATAGGGGGAACCTGGTGGTTTGCTGTTTTGATTGTCATTTCATCCTATACGGCAAATTTAGCAGCATTTCTCACAATAGACAAACTATTAACTCCAATTCAAAATGCTGATGACCTCGCAGCCCAAACAGAAATAACTTACGGTACACTGTCTTCTGGATCTACGCAATCTTTTTTCAAGGTATGCAAGTTATCTCTCTCCATGTTTGTCCACAACAGGCACTAGGATTAGATATGTAATTTAAAGCTATTTTTCTGATTTTTTCTCAATTACTACAGGAATCAAAAGTTCCAACATATCAAAAAATGTGGGCGTACATGTCCACTGCTTATCCAAGTGTTTTTGTCAAGACGACAGAGGAAGGTGTTCGAAAAGTCCGAGATATGAAAGGGAAGTATGCTTTTCTATTGGAATCGGTATATAATGAATACTTTAGTCAGAGGGAACCGTGTGACGTTATGCAAGTTGGTCCGCCACTCAACACCAAGGGATATGGTATCGCAACTGCAAAAAGTAGAAAACATCAAGAACTAACGTAAATTATTTATATTTTGTTCATGTCGCTTACAAACGTATTGAATAAGAGTGTACTTTACAAAAATAGTAATCACATAATAAATTTCAAAAAATGTCCTGCAGGGAAATGGTATCTATAGCAATACTTCAATTGAAAGAAAATGGATCTTTGATAAAAATGAAAAGGCGGTGGTGGATTGAGAAAGGAGAATGTGGTGTTCAGGAGGAAAACCAGGTATGTAACATACATGTAGGGTCATAATCTACAAAAGACTTACTGAATTATGTTACAGAAGTTTCATTTAATTCCATCAGTATGTTGTCTTAAACATCAGAGAACAGAGAGGATCTTAATTTGAATTTTTATTTGCATGTATTTATATAATAGTAAAGGTATATGTTTTAAAAATTATGGAAATTTTAATATAATTTTTATTTTCAATAGAAACAGGGTAGCAAGAAGAAGAAGAAATCACTTTCATTAAGTAATCTGGCCGGGGTTTTCTTCATTCTTATAAGCGGTCTTGTTTTTTCTATCATTCTCGCAGTTATTCATTTCCTACGATCGAGGTCCAACAGTAAACAAGGGGTAAGCATGTCCTCAACAAAACTATCAACTTCGAACGAATTTCAACATTTCTGCCTTTACAAATGTAGAATGTTGAAGAAGAGTAATCTTAAGTAAAAGCATGAAAATTTCCTCTAATTTATAAAAAAAAAATGTTCATTACATTGAAATTTACGAACTTGTTTATTTTCGTTTCCAAGGGGTTTCTTATGCTTGGGAATGACAATACAAGTATGTATCCTGAATATACTACATATCCTATAGGAGAACATAGCAATGGAATGAGTCCAAAAGTGCCTAAAGGGGTGTGTCATTCTTTTTGAAAATTCTTGATACATTCTGTATGCTTGTTTAAGTTAAAAATTAATTCTTCATTCTTAAATAAAATTTGCTTATAAAAATTAATGTAAAGAAGAGTAATTATCAAATTATTCTTACACTTAAGTTAAAGATAGTGAAAAAAGAAAATATTTATTTTAAATTTAAGCATAACTAGTTTAGCATTGTTTTTTATGTTCCCCAAACGAAGTTGGGGAACATATTGTTTTTACTCTGTTTCTTATTATTATGTTCCCCAAACGGAGTTTGGGAACATATTGTTTTTACTCTGTTTCTTATTATTATTATTATTATTAAGGTCTTCCGACTTCCTTCGGAAGACCTTACTGTTTTTCTTATGTTTCCTATTATTATTATTTTTCCCTTTTCATAGTACACGAGATTTCTCGGAAACTACTGAACCGATTTCAATGATTTTTTCAGGAATGATGCATTTTTGTAATATCTCCAGACTTTTTTTTCATTTTTAAAAAAATCACTTCCGGTCGCATTTTTTGTCCGATTTTCATTTTTAAAATCGTCATTTTGTCCACGCATCTTCTTGTAAACCACTCAAGACTGAATCACAAAATTTTCAGGGATGGTAAAACATCTCTTTAAAATATGTATTACGTCTTTTGATTTGGCATCCGTCACTTCCGGTCGACACATGTTTAATTTCAAGATTTTTTGAAAAATTAAACCGTCGTGATTAAAGGCAAACAGAACTTATGTTTACATTCACAATCGTCAACAAAAAGCATCGATTTGAAGTACTTCCGGTTTTTACCGGAAGTTGACGAAAAATTTAACTTTCTCTCTTGAATAAAAAAAATAGAAAAAAAATGGTTAAATTTGAGTTTTTCTGGTCCTTCAGCTTTGATGTCAGCCGGAAATGAAGCCCGAATTGTTAAAAGTCGTCAAATAACGTCACTTCCGGTCAAACCGGAAGTAGTCAAAGAAGGATATTTTGGCCATTTTTGACATGTTTTTGGGTAACATATGTCACTGGAAGCAAAATTCTTTATTTTCCGTCCGTCGACATCACTTCCGGTCAAACCGGAAGTAGCCAAAAAAAATTTATTTTGAAGGTTTTGATGCAAAATTGAAATTATAAAGTCACTGGAGACTACTGAGCTCATTGCTTTCTTTTGTTGACGTTACTTCCGGCACTTCCGGTCAAAACCGGACGGAAGACCTACTCGTTGCTTTGCAACGAGCTTTGCTCTAGTTTTTTTTCTTATTTGTTCTCCGGTACTTTTTTGTCCGCGAGTGTTCTCAGAAACTGTTCACCCAACTGAGCTAAAACCTTTTTAGGGTTAATAGGTGTGTAGTGTAGGTGTGCGGAACGAAGGTCATTTTGCGCGCATACGCCTGCACGTGCGTGCGCGTGAAGTGAGTGAATTGACTGATATACTTAATATAGCTATAACTTTAACATTTTTTGATGAAATGCTTTGAAACTCATTACATGAGGATATATTAATAGTGTTAATAAAATTACACTGTCAAATTAGCACAAACTCACGCGCATGCACGTGCGCTTTGCTCTGATTGGCTGAAACAAAAATCTCAATACCTCTTTTGTTTTTCGACGAAATGCTTTGAAATTTTAAACATTGTCATGAATTAGGATATCCTACAATATAATATGGAAAAAAATTCATGAAATCACGCGCATGCACGTGCGCTGCAATCTGATTGGCTGAAACTTTAAATGGCTATATCTCCTTTGTTTTTTGACGAAATGCTTTGAAATTTAAAAGATAGTCACGCATTAGGATATCCTGCAATATAATTTACAAAAAAAAAATCCGAGAAATCACGCGCATGCACGTGTGCTGCAATCTGATTGGCTGAAACTTTAAATGACTATATCTCCTTTGTTTTTTGATGAAATGCTTTGAAATTTAAAACATAGTAATACATTATGATTTCCTACAATTTGATATAGAAAAATATTCATGAAATCACGCGCATGCACGTGTGCTGCAATCTGATTGGCTGAAACTTGAAATGGCTATAACTCCCTTGTTTTTCAACCAACCGGGATGGAATTTAGAACATAGATAAATATCAGGGACTCCTACAAGAAGGTATGGTCATCATGCACGTGCACGCACGTGCGTGCATTTGGAACGAGTGAAATTAAAAATACAGTTGAATGAGTGATTTTTAATACTTTTTGACTGAATGCTTTAATAAATAGTATATTAAAATATGTAGATTGTGTAGACAAGATGATATGGTCATAACGCACATGTATTCACATGCGCACGAGTGCAATGCTAAAATTTGAATATAATTGGTATCCTTCTAGGAAAAAATTGATAAAGTCAAAAATGCACAAAATTTGTCTTATTTAATGAAGCTTACAGGGAATATGGCACCAAAAGGGAGTTGGGGAGCGTTTGGGGAACATCTGTAACGGTCCCCGTTACAATTAGCACTAGTTATTATTATTATTATTTTTCTTCTTCTTCTTCCTGGGTACTTTTTTGTCCGGGAATGATCTTGTAAACTGTTCGTCCGATGTAGGTAAAACCTTTTTAGGGTCAGTAGACATGTTATGTAGATTTGCGGAATCAAGGTCATTTTGCGCGCACGTGCTTGCAAGAGCGCGCACGTGCAACACGTGAAATGACCAATATAATGGATATTGCCGTAACTTTTCTATTTTTTGATGAAATTTTTTGAAACTCATAATGTAAGGATACATTAGTAGTATAGACAAGCTGGCATGGTCAAAATAGCAAGAACTCACGCGCATGCACGTGCGCTTTGCTCTGATTGGCTGAAACTAAAGTCTCAATATCTTTCTTGTTTCTTGTCATAATCCTTTGAAATTTTGAACATAGTCCTACATTATGAAGATCTACAGCATGATATATAAGAATGTTCATGAAAGCATGCGCATGCACGTGTGCTGCAATCTGATTGGCTGAAACTTTAAATGGCTATATCTCCTTTGTATTTTGACGAAATGCTTTGAAATTTAAAACATAGTCATGCATTAGGATATCCTACAATATGATATAGAAAAAAAATCATGAAATTACGCGCATGCACGTGTGCTGCAATCTGATTGGCTGAAACTTGAAATGGCTAAAACTCCCTTGTTTTTCAACCAAACAGGATGGGATTTAGAATATACTAGTAGATAGATATAGAGGACTCCTACAAGATGGTATGGTGATCATGCTCGTGCACGCACGTGCGTGCATTTCGAACGAGTGAAATTAAAAAAACACTTGAATGAGTGATTTTTAATACTTTTGGACTGAATGCTTTAATATATAGTATATTAAAATATATAGATAGTGTAGACAAGATGATATGGTCATATCGCACATGTATTCGCATGCGCACAGGTGCAATGCTAAAATTTGAATATAATTGGTATCCTTCTGGGAAAACGTTGTTAAGGGGGGACCTATGTCGTTCTACGTCAAAGCAGCGTTATGTGACGTCACAATAGCAACGTTTGTTTTTTTCCCGCTGACTTTTGCAACTGTGATTATAGGCATAACATTGTTATTAATCAATAACGTAAACAGTTTACAAAAAGAATTCTTTTTCATCATTTATTACAGTTTTATTTGATTTATGGAGTTTGTTAATATTAGAATTCTCTTCCTTTGGTGGATAATTCATAGCAATTTCAGTTGTAATGAAATACCTCCATGATATGCTGATATAAAAGTGCAAAAAAATATCAGATAAAATTCAATAAAGAACGCGGCTTAAATCAGAGAAATATGTTTAATTTTATGTTTACCATTAACTGTATTTTCTGGATAAAACTAAAAAAAAAATTAAGGAATGTACTTGTACCTATATTTACTTATTGATTTATAGTATATGTAGATTTTATTGTATAAAGTCATTCCTTGGTTCTATTAGGTGTTGGTTGTTGACGAGGAAATGGTGGGGGGGGGGGGGCAGAAGGATTAGAATGAATATGAAAAGAGTTTATCTGTTTAAATTATTTCTAATCAAAACAAAATACTTGTTTTTTGCAAAATAGTTTTAAATTAAGATGTTTGTCAGTGCTTACTTACCTTTTTTTTTAGTGCAGAAAGGTCAATATTTATGACAGAAGAGTACGAAAATAAAAGAAAACGTCATATTTCTCGTTTATTTTATCATAAAGGTATACTTTTTTCTTTGTTAAAATAAAGAGAGGGATCCTTTCTTTCAAAAAATATGAATTACAACATTTTCACACAAAGACTTTTTAAGATATTGCCTGTTATGTATATCAGAATTGTAAAAAATACGACAAGGAAAACGGGGTAATACTTACATTGTGCTCTTTTATACTTTTCCATGCGAGATGAATTACAATGAATTTGCCTTCATTTTAAAGGTACAAGTCATATAAATTAAATACCTGTTGATTTTGAATGTGATTTGACATTTTTGGTACTTTTTAGCGCATATTTGGAGTAGAACAATAATGTCTGAAAATAGTCTATTTTTAGAATTTCACACTGTTTTTGCACGTGCTCTTGTGTAAAAATAAGCATATAAAGGTATTGTTTTTAATACCTAAAAATTAAGAGCAAGTGGTTAGGAAGGAAATGTCAAAGTTTTGAAAATTTCACACAAAGACTTTTCGGACATAGGTCCCCCCTTAAAGTCATAAATGCACAGAGTTTGTCTTATTTAATGAAGCTTACAGGGAATATGGCACCAAAAGGGAGTTGGGGAGCGTTTGGGGAACATCTGTAACGGTTCCCGTTACAATTAGCACTAGTTAAAATTATAACATGTTACGTTTACGTTATTTGGCATCTCTATACGAATACAATATATATTGAACATACTTTGTGTAACTTTTTAAAGCAAATCAGTATTGCATGATATCGGAAAAAAACACTTTATGGTTTATTTTTTAAAGTAACAAATGAACATTAAGAAATTTTGTATTGTAGATTTTATCCAACTCTGACAAGTTTGCCACGAACGATGAGTCAAATCACAGAGTCAACCACATTCATGCTACCAGTCTTCTTTGACACGTGTGATTAATTTTATATAAACTACACGTATTTTATTTTTATTCTTTACATTTTTAACACCTCTTATCTATAATATTTTAATTAACTTAGCAAGCCCATCGATAAAATGTTAATAAATTCTGACCAAACCCTCAAATATTTCCCCACATGGTCAAATTGTATGATTGTACTCTGACTGTTAGTTTTTTATTCATTAATTCCATATGCATTTTTATTGTGTTGCCTTTTGTAAACATATAAATTTTATTGATGAAATTTAGAGAAGAACTTAATATTTTTATTGTGTAGGACAATTCCAGAAATGAAAAAGATCTACTTTTCAATCTTTAAAAATATGCATCGGAGTACATCAAAAGTAGTATCAAAATAAACAGATGGCCTTAGTTTTCATCGAATTTGTCGTTGCTTAACTACTTCCATAAGTGAATGTAAGACTTGATTTTTTTTTAATTTTGTTTATGTTCTAATTGAAAGATTAAGGCGGCATATCCCCCTCCCCATTGTCAAATAACTATTTCGTACCTGACACGCTGATATTTTACATGATAATGACAAATTATTATAATTTTATGATGATATAATATTCCACAGATCAACATTATTATCTGATAAATGGACATAACAATCTGACAAGCCAACTTGTCAGAAAATGATGCGACTTCTCAGAAAAATGTACTTATTTTCCAAAAAAAGTATGTGGATTTTACAGATGTTATGATGACAAGCACACATTAGATGTCAGTAAGTTGCTTAAACATGCTGTATAAACAAGATGTTCTAGGTCGTGATGATTTTTATCTTAAAAGTCGACAAATGACAAGTTGACATACAGTTGGTGTACATGTATAGGTCTGACAATTCAACATAAACATCTGACAAGTCGACATTAACAACTGACAAGTGGTGGCAGGAATGCATGTATGCCACAGTAAAAGATAAATATGACCATAAATATATTTCATGTTCAGTTTTTTTAATATTGACGAATGTCCTATAGAAATACATAGTTAGTCAAAAGGCTAGTATATTACAATGTACAGAGATGATAATGTTTTAAGGAATGATGTGGCATATTAAAAGTTTGAATTGACAGAATGGTACTGTTTGTTTAGCTGTTGTTTTGCAATGAACATAATTTTCCGCATGTAGTGGGTACGAATTATTCTATTAAAAGGTGGACTGAATATGTTATTTAACATACTCGGTAATAATAATAGTTAAAAATAGTAGTTAATAATAATAGTTAAAAAAATCATGACGTACCAAAGGGTTTAAACCCTTTGGTACGTCATGATTTTTCTAACTATTATCTTGAAGATCAAGTGTTAATTAAAATTAATGTGCATGGAAGAATTTTTATTTACAAACTAAAGGGTTCTAAATCATAACCAAGCACCCAGTATATAAAAAAGAGGCCCATGGGCCACATTGCTCACCTGAGTACTTGGATAATGTAGTTCTTAACCAGATTTCCCCTCTTGTTATACCTATTGTAGCCCCCTACCCCCTCCCCCGTCATGATTTTATATCTAGAATCTACACTACCCCGGGATGCTTCCACATAAGTTTCAGCTTTCCTGGCAAAGTGGTTCTTGAGAAGAAGATTTGGATCCCCTATTGTGGCCTCGCCCTACCCCCGGGGTAATGTTTTAAACAAAGTAGAAACTACACTTCCCCAGAATGCTTCCACATAATTTTCAGCTTTCCTTGGCCCAGTGCATGGTTCTTAAGAAGAAGATTTCTAAAGATTTTTTAATATAAATTTTTATCTAAAACTTGGGATTCCCTATTGTGGCCCCGCCCTACCCCCAGGGGTCATGATTTTAACAATTTAAATCTACAATCCCTAAGGATGCTTCCACGAGCTTTCCTGGCCCCGTGGTTCTTGAGAAGATATTTTGTCTTTTCCTGATTATCTCCCCTTGTACGGGGACTAGGCTCTTCATTTTAACAATTTAAACTCCCCTTTACCCAAGGATTATTAAGTTTGGTTAAAATTGTCCCAGTGGTTCTTGAGAAGAAGTTGAAAATGTCAAAAGTTTACAGACGGACGAACGACGGACATCGGGTGATCAGAAAAGCTCACTTGAACTTTCAGCTCAGGTGAGCTAAAAACTACAGCTGTTTCCTAGGTCAATACGATGATTTAGCCATCCTAGAGATGCAAAATTGACTGAGGGCAAAGGATCTATTGTACTTCGACTATTACTACATGTATATACCATTGTATTGTCTGAAAAACCGCAATGTTTATTTCATCATATGATTTGTTGATTAGGGGCAGATGATACAAAGTTTTATAAACTAGAGTGTTCCAAGAAACCCATGGGTCCTCTGCTTTGTGGCTTCATTAAAGTTGTAAATAAATTTAAGCGTGGTCAGCTTCTTAAAGGTCAAGTATAATATTTTTGTGAAAATTCATAATTATTCATTATTGTCCGCCTCTGGAGCAATATGAATGACATTCTGAGGTCTATTTATTTTTTTGTCACCAATTTCATCACTAACAATCGTTTAAACTTACCTGTGTGACAAGTGGATCATTTATTGTAAATCGCTTATCTCCCTTGTTGCGTGACGTCATCAGAGACAGCGTGAAATAGGAAGTGCATGCTATATTGCTGTGTTTGGAACATTATGGTTTGCGAGATGTTGCCATGTGGGCTTTTAACTGTACCAATAAATCGGAACAACACATGAGTATATATTTAAATTCTTACGCACCTGAAATTGAGGGAAATATGGACATTCAATTTAAAAAGAGATGGTTTTGAGCCCAATAAACACGAAACACTATAGATATAAGCGACATTATACATAGACCAGTTTAGGCTACATTTTAATTAATTAAAAAATTATCCCACAAATTTCTTGGTTTTATTTCAAATTTACGTTCAATAAATAATGTCATCAGGGCTCGGAAAGAAAGAAAAAACGCTTTTCTATGATTTTGTCTTAATGATTTAACTAAAATATTCTCTTTTAATTAAAACACATGTCCGTATCATTTTTATTCAATTTCTAATTGTTTTTAGAACACAGTTTTGAGTATGAACCTTCGTATACTGGAAAATGGCAGATCCTATGATTTGCTGTACTTGTTTTTTTCTTTCTGAAAGGTGTTTTCCTAAGTTTGGGAAATGAAACAAGTCAAAGATTAAAAGATCTGGCGAATATTGTTGATGTGACAAAGCATTAACTTTCTGTTTACCCCAAAACTCCTTTACTCTTCATGGCCTGTGGGTTTGGACGCTGTCAGGAAGAAATTTAATGTAGTGAATTCCTCATTCTGTTTCATTCCTCTCATAAACCTTTCAATTTTTTGGCAAATATTTTGCTTACTAGACTCCTCCAGAAATTTAACTACCTCCCTATATATGAATTTGAACAAAAAGACCGCTAATATTTAAGAAAATAAAACTGTTTTTGTCTTCTTGCAAATTTTTGCTCTTCTTAGGCCTTTGCAGTTTTGTCAAGTAAATCTTATTCTAAATTTGTTTTGAGGGTTTAACGCAAAATGGATTCAAGTTTCATGATCTGTTTGAATTTCAGAAAAACGTGGATAAGAACAATTTTTGATTTTTTAAAAGTAATTGTTTAGATTTTCTACACGCTCTCTTTTTCACTCATTTTTAAAAATATAGGGTGACCTTTGAGTATTAAACTATTTTACAATCAAATGTTTCTTTAAAGCCATCTGAACTACCCCCAAAATGATGTCTATCAAATTTGATATGTAGCTTAAAGTCAATAAAACATAATCAGTGAAAATTTGTTGAATTATCGCTAATTGGTTGTTGCATGTCCTTGTTGACAAGGACGGTACCCATTTTTGATGCCCATTATATAATTTTTGTTAATTGAAATCCACCTGTTCATGTGTGTATGAAACAGACATAAGTTGCTGTAAATTTCACATATTTCCTTAAGGTCTTCCGTTTCCAACGGAAGACCTTCTACTGATTCTGATGATTAAGATTATTAAGGTCTTTCGTCTTCAGCGGAAGACCTTCTTGTTTTTCTTAGGTTTCTTTTCCACTATTTTTATTAAGGTCTTCCGTCTTCAGCGGAAGACCTTATTGTTATTCTTCGGTTTCTTTTTCACTTTTATTATTATTGTTTTTTTCTTACCGATTTTGTGCACGCGATTTCTCGAAAACGGCTCAACAAAATCTTATGAAACTTTCAGGACGTATGGAACATCACTTGAACCTTATGCGTTTTTTTCGATGACGTCACCTCCGGTCTAGAGATATCGTCGATTTTCTGAATTTTAAGGGTCATTTTGTCCACAATTTTCCCGAAAAACTGCTCTAGATAGAAACTTCAAACTTTGAGGCTAGGTAGAGCTATGTTTGGAGAGGTGCATCAGGTATATCAAATTTACCGGAAATGACGTACGTCGGCGCTCGCTATGGCCCGAAAATTGACCTATCACAAATTTCAAAATTTCTCACACCTTTTCTTCGATATCTTTTTACCTGAAAATATTTTGTGAAGACATAAAGAACAAAAGATGTGTACAATTCCAAGATCTTTCAAATGATATCTAGAAAAAAGGGCTGGCCCCTAAAATTAAGGGCCTAGAGGGGCCGAACATTTTTTCTTTATATCTCAAAAAGTGTTGAGAATTTGTAATACGTCAAAGAAGCAAAGTTGTTCAAACTGTCAAGCTTTATCTAATGGGGTCGTCAAAATACGTCCGGCGACGTCACTTCCGGTCAAACCGGAAGTAGTCCAAATTGCATATTTTTGCTGTTTTGACAGGATTTTGGATATCATATGTCACTAGAAGCTTAAATCTTAATTTCCGTCCGTCGACGTCACTTCCGGTCAAACCGGAAGTAGCCAAAAATGGCTTAATTTAGTACTAATTAACATAGATTTGGAAAATTAAACCATTTTTGGACTTCATTTCTCTCTTTTTTTAAATGAAAGTTACTTCCGGTCAAACAGGACGGAAGACCTACTCGTTGCTTTGCAACGAGCTCGGCTCTAGTTATTGTTGTTTTTCTTACCGATTTTGTACGCGCGATTTCTCGAGAACGGCTCGATCGATTTTTATGAAACTTTCAGGTCTGATAGAACATCAAAAAATCTAGATATATTTTTTTTATTTTGATGACGTCACTTCCGGTTTGGAGATTTCTGCGATTTAGTGAATTTTAGAGGGTCACTTTGTCCGGCAGATTTCTCAAAAAGCACATAACACAGAAGCAGGAAATTTTCAGTGATGCTAGAGCAACCTTTGGAGAAGTGCACTAAGTATTTTATAACTACCGGATGTACGAAATGCCGACGCTTGCTATGGTCCGAAAATAGTCCAAACGTAAAATTCTAAATTTCTGACACTTTTTCTTCGATATCTTTTTACCTAGAAATATTTTGTTAAAACATATAAAACAAAAGAAGTGTAGAATTACATGATCTTTCAAATGATATCTCGAAAAAAGGGCTGGCCCTTATAATTAAGGGCCTCGAGGGGCCGAAAGTTTTTCCTTAATATCTCAAAAAGTATAGAGAATTTGTAATACATCAAAGAAGCAAAGTTGTTCAAAATGTCAAGTTAAATCTATTGGGGTCGTCAAAATACGTCCGGTGACGTCACTTCCGGTCAAACCGGAAGTAGTCAGAAAATGCATATTTTTGTCGTTCTTGACATGTTTTTGAGTAACATCTGTCACTGGGAGCATAAAATTCAATTTTCCGTCCGTCGTCGTCACTTCCGTTCAAACCAGAAGTAGCAAAAAATGGCTTAATTTTGCATTAATTAACATAAATTTGGAGAATGTAAACCATTTTTGCACTTCATTTCTCATTTTCTTTAACAAAATAAAACATACAAACAGGACGGAAGACCTACTCGTTGCTTTGCAACGAGCTTTGCTCTAGTTCTTATTATTCTTTTTTTGTTTTTGTTTTCTTCCTAGACGCCAACTTTGACGCTTCATATCTTCCTCATTCCTGAACGGATTTTGTTCAAATTTTCAGAGCTTTTAGACTTTTCTAAACCCTTATAGAATACTGTTTCAAAATTCGGAAATTACCGTCTATTAAGGAGTTATTGCCCTTTGATTAAATTTTTCATACCTCCGATTTCCAGACAAAGGCTCAGAAAAGGTAATAATTGGAGCACAAAACCCTTTGAAATTGAGGAGAGGAAGCATTGAAGTTGTGCACATCGGTTTTTGTTTTTTGATTTTTGCATTAAAAATGGCGCTAGAGAGGGGTCAAAATCTAGAACGCGTAAAACAGCAAAAAATTCGACATATTTTCCTTTATATCTTAAAAACTAAAAATATTTTGTTAAGACATGTAGAACAAAAGTTGTGCATAATTGCATGGACTTTCATATAACACTATTCAAAAGGGGCTGGCCCCTTTAATTAGGGATCTAGGGCGCTTGAAATTTTCGATTTATAACTCAAAAACGGTAAATATTTCGATCTGGATCATACGGTCAAAATTGTTCTTTTACACCTTTTTGATCTGATGAAAATGTTGTTTTGTTCGATTATACAGGGGGTATTGCGTAATACGTAGTAGAAAGCAGGCCAGGTTTTCCAATCGGAGAGGAAATCAGGCATCTTCATGTGTTTAAGTTAAACAGACTTGCCATCAATTATATACCCAACGGTATTTAATGTTAATTTTCTTTTAAATAAGGTTTTAAAGGTGCTTTATGATTCGCTATTAAATTATTTATTACAACTAGTCTTTCTTTTCTTCTTTTTTAGTTAGTTTAATAATGTTCAAAAGCGGAGAATATTAAATCTATCTTTATACGTTTATTATTACAACAAACTATGTAAGTAATTTTAAACTGTATGCATAGAATAATTGACATCATTAGCTGTATGCATATTACGATCTCCAAGTTCCGCGTCAGCTCGATGTTTTCAGTTATGTAACATAACCATGATAACGCGCGATTCCCACGAGGTCACCAGTGTACTAGCCACCTGTGGTATAAACAAAACAAGTGTTTGTGATCGTGTTTAAAATCTGTCTTGTACAAAGAACTATTCATTAATGGGAAATTATGTTTTTAATTATATCAAATAAATAAGATTACTTTACCGATCTTTTATATAATCTTATTCCAAACACTGGTTGCATTAAATCATTTTGAATTTCAATCGCTTTCTTTGGCCTGCTCACGCAACAATTGAAATCATGTTAACTCTTTCATTTTATTTAATTTCACTCTATTTTACGCTTGTTTTAATCAGTCGTAATCGCTTGTGTATTTATTCATTTCAAGTTCCATGCCTTTTAATAGCCGAATAAACAATTAATAGCTGGGTTTGCAACAATTTATTTTTCTGTATTTATCGAGGTGGTAATTGTTTTATGAATCTTAAACTACACGTACACATGCATGATAATTGTAAGTGGGGGTGAAGTTTCTAATTCACGGGAAAAAAATCATCGCGTAGATCGCAATAATGCGTATTTGAACGATCAGCATACCAGTTTGCATACGTGGTTTTCATTCATCGTCCCCGCAATTCCATTCGGAAAATTATAAATGTGAATTAAGATAAATATTATGAGACTTTTTCCATTCAGATTCATTTCGATGAACGAACGATTTTATTTAGCAGTACAAGACTTGAGTGTTCTATATAATACCGCCATCTTAAAATGCCTCAGATTTTATTTTTAGTACAAAACGCTGGGACATTTACATTAATCAGTCTGTTATTTTTTAAATATTCGTTAGCTCCATATGTAACTTTACTTTTCATTTTGATGATACATTGCGTAAGGACTAGCGATCTGCAGTTACTTTACTTGAACCATTATTAATTTAATAAATACGTTTTCAATAACAAAATTTTCTCATACACATTTTCCCTATCATAGATTATTTCCCATATGGTTATACCAACTTTAAACTTTTAAAAAGAATCTTCCAGATCATATGGATAGAATTATAGTCAATGAAATGGATTAAACATCGATAGGTTCATGTAACTCTGGCACGTCTAAACTTCATATTAAGCGACTTCTGTTATATTACAGGTTTGATAGTAAAGTTGAAAAATAATTTAAGATTTTAAAGCAATGAATCAAACTTAATTTGTTTTTATAATTAATTCAAAACCCGTAAATTATTTTGTTAAGTATATCTTGTATAATGTGCTAACATTTAATTTTCATTTGTTCCGTGATTAAATATCGGTAGCAGGTTATACATGTAAGAAGTAATAAACCTGCATCGTATTTCCAGAACTGAAAATTTAAGAACTTTTATTACAATCTGCAGGTACTGAATATTACAAATTTATCATTATTACATGTAATTACTACATTTTCACGACTTAATTTTAATTGTTAAAATCATAACCGACAGCATAATCAAACCATTTGTATCGTTTACCGTATATACATCATGTACAAGTAATTGAGTATTTTCTTTAAAATAATGAACTTGTATCTTACGCTCATTATTTTTCTTGGTTAAAAAATACATGAATGAGAGAGAGAGACTCGCCTTGCTCATATACATACATGTATTTATCATATAGTTCTTGTATCAAATATATTGTCTAATTTATTCTATTAAACGTAATCTCCGTTTCCTATTTTAATTAAATTTATTTATAGATATTATTCAACTTCAAGCACAATATGTAGTACTAAAATGAAGTCCATGCACGGGTGCTGTTGTACATCCGGAATTTTCTTTAATCTTTCATCCATGCGCTTCCTCCTTCTCGGAAAAAAATGTAAATAAATTGAACGGCGTGTATAAACCCATGTTGTTTCGGCCTAACGTGTTTTTGATCATGATCAGCAACCTTGGGGGGATATAAAATGAAGATAATGTAGAAAAACGATTAGCTAAATTAGGAGGGTCTTTAAAAAAATATTCTCACGAACTTCTGGGCAAGAATGAGAAACCATACTTACGAAAGCTTCCTGATATACATGTAATAAAGATTACTATTTTTCAAATCATGACCGGAATAGGTATTCAAAATTTAAAATAGGAAGATGTACCACCGCAAACAAAGTAATTGTGTATTTTGCGGGTGGGGTGGGCGTGGATGGGTTAGGAATAACATTGTCTTTTTCACTGTCCAGCTGTCCTTCTGCCTCTCAAGGTTTTCCCAGGCCAGGCTTTAAATTTATGTAGAATCTGGGAGCTCATACTACTCGATACAAAGATTTCCAATGACTCTAGGGTGTGTCATGGCATTGGTTCAAGGCAATATTACGGCAAATTTAAGGTCACTAGAGAAAGAGGTAATGTTTTGTCCGAGCCATTTATATATGTAATCGAGAATATCTGGAAGCTCATACTTGATACAGAGATTTCTTGTGAGAAAAAGGTTTTGTATTATTTTGACTCAGAAAATAGTATAAATTCAATCTGGCCTTTGATCGACTGCTTATGGTCCTCCGTTTTCAGATGACTAAAAATAATGCCATTTTAACAAATTCAGGGTCAATGACAGAAAAAGCTGTAAAATGCCTGTCAGTTTTATGAATTTCTAATAAAAAAAATTGTTTGAGATTGAGGGTTTGTCTTGACACAGATTTAAGGTAATTCTGTATAGAGATCAGGGTCACCTACAGAAAAAATATTTTCTTTTCCACGCTACGAATTAATAAATAAAAATCATTGGAGGCTCGTACTTGAAACATAGATTATTTATAATTAGAAGATGTGTCATGACCTTGATGAAGGCAAAGAGAAAAAATGATTAACCATAACTTTGTAATTAAGATTCACAAGAGGCTCATCCTTAGAATAGAGGTTGTTCTTATAAGAAAGTGAAGTGACCTTGACCCAAGGTCGGCACTTCCTGTCCACAGCTCCAACGGAAGACCTACTCGTTGCTTTGCAACGAGCTCGGCTCTAGTTAAATATATTTTTGGGAAATTAACAAGTTTTACAGCAGCTTTCATGACGCGTTCAATTTTACTCTAGTTTACTGATTCTTGACCTTTCATTTTTAATGCAATGTCTCGAGTAGCCCTTGTTTTCCAGCTTCCCACAATGAAATTATGCGATGAAAAGTGGTCACATAAACCATTATCAATTCATTAAAGATTCAATAATTAGAGAAAGTCAAGCTTTATGTCAAATGATTTCTTTGCCCCCCCCCCCCTACTGAAAGTAAAACCGAGAAAAATATATATGAATTCCTTGTACGTCATACCAATACTTCGATATTTTATATTTTCCGCTTTTGTCAAGTTTTAGAGATTGGCCCTTTACATTAGAGCATGCACTCGGTATATACATGACTGAACATAACGCGGCGCGAAGTCAAACGTACATATATTTCGGCGTAAACCTAACATACTGGAGTAAACAAATACTAGTAATTTTCATATACTGTGAAGGAACAATCTCTAAACCTTGACTGACAAAAAACGGAAGGTGTGGTATGATAGACAAGGAATTGATTATCTGCCAAGTTATCGTGTCTAAAAAAAAATCTCAGTTGGAATGGGGGTCTGTCCCGGAAACACCCCCCCTCTAAATCCGCGCATGATATCTGTCTCAGAAAATACCTACTCAAGAATGCGTTCATTTACTTCCAGTTGTCCCTTTTCTAATAAATCTTTATATTAAAATTGTTTCCATTACATATTTATTCAAACAATAAAACCTCAGTGTTCATGCACGCAAGTGATTGTTCCTCAATTTTCTGCGCGCAGTTTTGTTTTCCTCCAGCACTTATTTTCTCTTGTGCTGGCGTCTTGACATAGTTACCAAAAGAGCATATGAAATCAGAATGTATACTTAAATAGGTTTGTTTTCTTTTTTCTAAACTACATTGGGGTGAAATAATTCATATTAAAATACTTTTAGAATGAAAGCACTATGTGACAAAGATTTTCAGGCCTGTATGAAGCAATTAATATCCGTTGAGGGGGACAACAAAGAAATGTTATTTCGGGAGGGAGGGGGGGCAAATAAACATTACTTGTTACGCATAAATTAAAAAGGTTCCAGACAAATGTTTAGTTACCACAGGTGCTTTGGGACGGGGAAAATCCATACCCTCTGATACTAAAACAGAACGTTCTGTTTTAGTATCAGAGGGTATGAATTTATAAAAGGCTTAAACTAGCCTTCTTTCCCCTTAAATTTTGGAATTTTGTTGGTTGTAATACTTTATAAATATATCATAGAAAAATATTTTATTTAAAGTAAAAAAAAAAAACACACTGGGGCACGGAACAATCGAGGGGGGGGGGGGGGGGGGGGGGGTCCAAGCACCTGTGATAGCTACATCATCGGATTCCCACGGATGATATATATCCGACGATGACGTAATTTCTATTGTTCCATTCATTGTTCATTATAGTATACTTGAAATTAAAAAAAATCGCCGTGTACCCGGTTCAAACGGCTATGCAATGTAAAAAAAAAAAAAAAAAAGAATTCTATACTTTTTCACACTGTAATTTAAAGTCCTGGTCCTATATATATGATGAATTAGAAACAACACATAGAATCAATATTCCGCAGTTAAATATTTTTTGCGGAAATATTGAGCACACTCAGTAAAAGGCATTAAATACAAATTACATGTATGTACATTCTTTAGCTTCTGCGATGATCCCTTGTCAGCTGTGTTATTTTAATTTCCACTTTCACCCTTACCGGCCTTGGACGAAACGGAATAGGTCGAAGAAGAATAATCAATTTGCGTATTTTCTTGACTCAAATATACAAAACCTATTCTTAACAGACAGAACTACACATAACTCTGATATATCAACATTTCTGTTCCCCCAAATTTGCCATAATTTTAGATAATCAAGAGCACTTTTTACTATACTTATGTAACTAGATTTTGTCGAGTGTCTCTAATGACGTCACAAAAAGGGGAAGTAACTCTATTGATGAACGTTATTTTTAGCAATATTTGAACAGGTAAATAAAGAAAACAACTAGGTTTAAAATGAAACGAATATTGTAATTTCTTCTTTTTAACCATTGTTTACAACATATATTATTTACAGGTATATCTATTTCCTTGATATTTGACCTTTAATTACTATTAGTATCCTGGCGTTACCGTTTTTCGATAGTGTAAACCTTTAGTCACAAAGTTAATCTGTGCATCATTGTTTTTCCACCTAAATTATTCATGTATTATAAGTCAATAAAACATTAATATATTCTTACTTAATTTGTCTTTGAACTCAAAAGTTTAACTTTCTTTAGATCCGCCATAATCCGAGTTGTCTTGAATGACGTCACCTATTTTCGATAGCAAGTATGGCGCACAGTAATTGGCATAAAAACATCGAATTAGAATTAAAAAAATATGTGTGGGTTTGTTAAATTTCTTTTATTTTTTTTGAATTTTGTTTTTTTTAACAATCTTAGCAACAATATTAACAATCTTAGCAACAATCTTAACAACAATCTTAACAACAAATAAATTACAATTAACAATAACATTATAACATTTTTTTTGTTTAATTTTATGAAATTGAAAGTTCAAGTGAATCAGTGATTGAGATCAATTAAATCAGATCAAACACAATGAGGGCATTTGATTTGTGTGTCTCTTCTGATTACTTTTTCCTTTACACAGTAAGACAGGTGCACCCAGTGTCCACACTGACATTGTCCCCATCGAACAAACTCGATGTACGGCTTTGACTTTAACTGTTCAGGCTCCAGTCTATCACAAACGCAGCATTTTTCCTCATCAGCTAATGATTCCTCGTCTGACAAATCAAGTGATGGACAAGAGGAAGTATTTGAAACCTTGGATGGACCTGCTATATCTTTGGAAGGACCTGCAATTTGATTTTCCATGGATTTTGCTTTCCCCTTTCCTTTCCCCTTCCCTTTTCCTTTTCCTTTTGTTGAGTGTTCTGACTTTTCATTGTATTCCTGAATTTTATCAAATACATTACTTTCTGTTATGGCTTTCCCTGCAATTATTGAACTAAGATTTCTCCTTGGTTTTTTTGCCTTCTCTACAGCTAAGAGTACCTCTCCACCACGCTTGTTGAAAAAGCTTTCAGGAGTAGAAGGAACGTTTTCATCAGTGGTAATAGTAGCTGTTGTTGAAGTTTTGCTAATGTCTATCTTGCCTTTATATACTAGAAATGGCAAAGTGCTATTTTCACTGATTGTTGATGGATTTAGTGGATAAATACCAGTTTTCTTGAATGCTGATCTTAAATTCTGTGGACTAAGGGCAGTGTCGTAAACTTTGCACGCAAGCCTGCACACATCATACCTTGTCACTGATCGACCGACGCTCTGTCGCATAAATTTATGAGCTTATTGCTGATACAGAGTCTCAAATGGACCAAAACAGCCAACATCCATTGGCTGTAAAAGATGACTCGTGTGAGGCGGGAGGACAAACAGAATGATGTTATTTTCACGGGCCCACTGGATTAATGAAAGAGATGTATGGCTTCTGTGACCATCATACAGAAGCAAAATTGGCTGTCCGGGTTTCCCAGAGACGAATTTGGTGAAATGATTTTTGACATAATTATTGAAAATTTCAGTATTGGAGTACCCTGTGTCACTCATTGCCCCATCACAGCCTGTGGTTGCACCATCCAATAATTCAGGTAACAACCGTTTACCTGGAAACACCAGAAATGGAGGAATACTGCACCCCACTGCATTCCCACACCCAATAACAGTAATTGTTTGAGATCTTTCAGATGTTACAACTTGAGCTGCCATCCCCTTTGCTGCAACAATGTTTGGAGGCTTTGACCCACCAGTATTTATTCCCTTTTCATCAACATTGAATATAAGTTGAGGCTTATCTCCTAGTCCATACCTGTTAATGATGGTGTTCAACTCTTCAAAGTACTTCCTGATACATTCTGGAGATGCTGCTTTCGCTCTTAACTCTGACAACCCTGAGGGTTTTACTGTATGAAGCTCCGGCCACCTCTTCATAAAGTTGTAATACCATTTCATGGTTAACTCTTTCCCCTTTTCCCTTATACCAAGATCTACCGCGTAGTCAGAGGCCAGGTTCAACACCTCTGCTCGGGTATATCCATACCCTATCTCGGACATTGTCTTTACATGCTCCACTATGTAAGATTCCTGTTCCTGGGTAAACAGAGGTGGAGGTCCCGATGATGCTACATCAATATTTATTCGTCCATCCACTCTATCTCTTAAAGTTGTCAAGGGAACTTGAAACCGTTTTGCAGCACCATGTACACTCATCCCCCCTTTTACTGCTTGGTAAGCATTATCTAACGCCTCTGGACCATAGTTCTTATAATTCCCCCTTTGGATGGAAAATATCTACAAAAAAACAAACAATAAAGCAACAGACACAAAACTGTAAAACATAGAAAGATCCCGAAATTTATAATAAAATATCCATAACGGGCTTCCATACTTTATTTTTTTAAGCGGAAGTCTGCCCAAAGCGAGGCATATGTATTCTTAGACCATAACACAGAGCTCTCCAACAGACGACAACATAGGATGATCAGATGTCGTTTTCAGACTTAGAAAGTAGGGTTTTAGGGTGGGATTTTTTTGCATTATGAGAAAAGGGCGTAATTGGAGTAGATAATGAGAAAAATAGAATCTTACCTCTCTGAATGGCATATTTTTCAATCTTTTGGCTTTTTATAATTCGTTACGTCATACGCTAATTCTGGGAAGAGGAGTTCGGGAAATGACGAAAGGGTTTCCGATTTATCGTTAAAAACAGTAGCCTATCGAAATTAGGATACTATCGAAAATAGGTAACGGCACAATATGATAGTTCGTGCATTTTGCCCGCAAAGAAAAAATGGCATCCCTGGATAGTATAGAACAGAACTGAACATTAAATAAGACTGCAACAGAATCTGTCAATCAAACAAAATACTCAAACTCTCAAATGAATGAATAATTGATAATATTAGAAATCACTATTTGTCACTTTATTAATATGTGCCGGTGTTTCCAACAATCCTCTAGAGAAGATTTCAGTCTGTTTTTAAGTACTGCATATGTTCTGTCTACACCCTCAGTTGTGGAATACCGATCCCGATGTATTTTCATAGTGTTTATAGGACAAACACCACCAAATGTTTTCCCATAGACTTCCATACAAACTTTAGCCCCTCTCACTGATACATATATTGAATTTCGGGCAAATGACCTTTTTGTCGTGAAAGTTCGAGATATTGGAAAACAAAAAATGCCAGAAAAAATACACCGTGCCGTTGCATTTTTACTTTCAATTTCCATTTGTTTACAACTAGGTGCGTTTGACACCAAATGAAAATCTCTAACCAAAGTGCATCCCTCCCTTCAAATTTTTACCTGTAACTCCTATATACCTCAAAGAAACCCAAGTCCTGATATGAGATTTTTATCAACTGTATTTCACTTGTCAAATACATAACAAGTCTTTTCTCTTATTGACCAATCACGCGCCAGCTAGCATTTCTCTTTCGCACAACTTTGGGTGTCCAAAATGTCTGCGCCCATGTATTTGTTTATGTAGGGTTTTTTCCTGTATATAAGTTTATATGGTAGATGATTCTGATACAGTTTCAAATTACATTATATCATGAGCTCATAAACATGTACAAATCCTAATTATTGAAATCACTCTTCTCAAAATGAAAAAAAATCATAAGTTGAATGAAGCAGAACGGAATATTTTTGCAACGTAGGTCAAAGGTCAATTGAATTGCAATGCTTGTATTTTTCATAATGTATTTTGACAAACAGTGCACGTGCAAAATAGCATAGTCTTTGCTCTTAATTGTCAAAAATATGCTGTATATCGGCAGTATGATATATTTTGAAAAGTAGGGCAAAGCTCAAGGTCAAGGGTCACTAGATCAATAATAATGGGAAAATACAAAAGCCATGGTACCAAGTTATACTTGTGCAAAATATCAAGTCCATACCTCTTACAGTTTTTTGAGGTAATGGGTGTGAAAGACGAACAGACAGACGCCGGGTAAAATTATCCCTTAGTGCTGCTCTGCTCTGCATGCGACACAAAAAATTGAGAATAACAACTTTCGTCACTTTTACATGGAATTAATAAGTTTAACAGGATATATTTTTGTTTTTTATTCAAATTTTCATAACTAGATTTTAAATTACAAAAAATGTACAACAATTGCATATGTTAAGAATGGCTTCATAAGGGTGGAATTTTAAACATCGTACAAAGTTAAAAATTTCTTTGGAAAATTATTTTATTGATGGGTTCTTACATTTGCACCCTTTTCACGATTTTGTTTTTAACACAATTAGATTTTCTTCATCATTAAAAATTCTAAAATCTTTCCTTACATCTAGAGTTGACGTTCTAAATATCTGTAAGCAGATAATAAACCACTGTCCGATCTACCAATCCACAGTAAGTTATTTTCCAGGTCATAACACAGACTACATGGGCAACTGAAGTTTCGTTCATCTATCTGTAAATCCTGGATAAATGTACCATCCTTGCTTAATATCTGTATCGTTTCACTATAGGTATCGCACACCAAAATATTTGAAAGTATGTCGGTACAGATTCCTCTTGGCTTGAATATTGACTTGGGTGAAGATCTTCCAGTGAAGTTAAAACGATGGTTTCCGCCGAAATCTGTTACAACAACAGCATTTCTTCTCGAATCGGAAACCACAATATCATGATTAGAATTTTCCGCAATGTAATCTGGCGAAATAAAAAGTTGCTTTAAATTTTTGTCATGCTGAAATATCGCTATTGGATTTCCCGAGGTATCATATTTCATTAGTTTTGCTTTTGAGTCCTTTTTCATGCCAACGATAATAGCACTATCTTTATAAGAGCAATAGATACTGCAGAATTTCCAGCCTTCTGAAGTTTTTATTACATCTTTTTTATTATTTGTACAGACATTTCCATTTTTACTGATATAATACAATCTGCAATCTGACGCTACCGAATGGCAACCGAACCCAGGCATTACTTCAAATTCATTTAGTTTTTCTTCTTCTCTTGTGTCCACTAATATCAAGTATTCACCACCACTAACCCAAATCCAGTTCTTAACCCCCACACAGGACACATGTCGAATTTCTTCAAGAGAGACTGATACTGAAATTTCTTTTGTCGCCTTTGATTTTAAGAAGTAAAGGTGTTTCAAAGAGGGTTTTCTTTTCCTTTTCTCCACCGTTATTTTACCGAGAAGTTTGCCTATATTATCCTTTGTTATTTCCATCTCGGTTACGAAGGAGGGCATTTGTGGTATGATAAAATTGAGCATACCATCAGGTATTGGTCTTTTCTTTGAAGGAAACAAAAAATCTGCTGTTTTATTGATAGATCTTTCGTAGTTTTCTAACGAGCATTCTAACTCGGTGATATGACGGTCTACACGCTCTTCTTCCTTGCTAAATTTTAGCAACTCTTTTCTTAAAGTACGTCGGTTTTCTTCCAAGGTCTTTTTGATGACATTTTCTAATTTTTTTGCATTTGATTCCATAATCCCCATAACTTTGTTCGCCTCTTCTTTAAAATCTTTTTTCTCTCTAGAAATTTCATCTTGAAACCCTCGATATTGGGGAAGAATTTGATTTTGGAGCATTCTGGTAGTCTCCAACAATTCCCCGTTTTGTTCCCCCACTTTTAAATCCTGAAATTTGTGATTTTTATGGCAACCATTTCTTTTACATTTTTTACAAACAGGAATTTCACAAACTTTACAGAACTGTGTGTATTTCTCTTTAGGATGTTCTTCACATTCTTTTTCGAGGCATATATTAAACTTCCCACGGTAAAACACAATATCGTGGTTTTCAGTATCATTACTAAAATGTCTTCTCGTACACTCTCCACAAAGATTGGATTTGCATGTCTTGCAATAATGATTAACGTATTTTCCGCAATGTGAACATTTTAGACTTTTCTGGATGACAAAAACAGGTTCCATTATCTTTTCAACCCTCAATAACTGACACCGCCATCTTCTTGATACCTTCAAAATGAAAACTGTTGTATATATAAAATACTTATGCTTAAAAGAATGCAAATAATTGGCCTCAGACGAAGATAAAGGTCACTACCTGTTTAGTTAGATTTTGCCCAAAGCTTTTCAATTGTGATAAATTGGTAATGAAAATGACGCACAGCCTTTTGAAATATGCGTTTAACAAAACCGAGTCCATTTATTTTTGCCCTAGGGATTTCGATAATTTTTTGATAATCTTTGATCCCACCTCTGGTGTTTTGGAGGTCCGTAGTTGCTTTGACCCTGTTTTGTATTGTTTAAAGACTTTTGATCTAGAATACTGTTCTTTATCTTCATATGCAGGCACGTAGCAACAGAGGGAGGCCTAGCCCCCAACTTTTTTCCTTTTCCCCAACATTACTTTTACTATTGAAAATGTTAATTGAAAGACTGGTTGCCCCCCTCCACTTCTTACTTCAATAAAATAAAACAAGAGGCCCATGGGCCACATCGCTCACCTGAGCAATGTAGCTAGGAAAAAACATGAACCAGTTTATTTTTGAAAAGTTAAAACCCAAAAGTGATCCCAACCAATCCTTAAAAGGGAGAGGGTATGACTTGAACAAACTTGAATCTAACTAAGGATGCTTGCATATTTCTTTGACTACCTGTGGCTCTATTGCCCTTTACATTTGAACTTACATTGTGGCCCCACCCTAGCCCCAGGGGTCATGACTTGAACAGAATTGAATCTACACTATGAATAGGACTAATCATAGCTTTGCTATTCCTGAAAAGAAGATTTTTAAAGATTTTTTTCTACAGGTTTCTAGGTAAAACTTGGATTCTATGTTGTGGCCCCACCCTACCCCCAGGGGTGATGATCTTAATAAACTTGAATGTTCACTATCTGAGGATGCTTCCATAAAAATATGATCAATCATGCCTATGCTATTACAGAGAAGAAGATTTTTAAAGAATTTTCCTATATATTTCTATGTAAAAAACTTTGATCGGCTATTGTGGTCCCGCCCTACCCCTGGGGGTCAAGATTTGGTTGAAATCGGCTCATTGGTTCTTGAGGAGAAGATGAAAATGTGAAAAGTTTACGACGACAGACGACGGACAAATTTTGATCAGAAAAGCTCACTTGAGCCTTCGGCTCAGGTGAGCTAATAAGGGAAATGTAGTGTTGTAAGTCAAAAAATTGGTACTGAAAGAAGTTAGCGACCAACTCCCTCCAAATGCACCCATAAAATATTCTGGCTATAAAATTACCTCTATTTTAGTCCTAATTTTTGACTGCTGGTACTTAATCCGAAACTATCCTCTGCCACCTTTTATGGCGGGACGAAGGCGTACAGGAATGTAGTAAGTCGCACTGAGATACAACAATGCCTTTTTAAGAGTTCATGTCAGCTTTAAAGAAATAAAACCTTACCTCATTTTCTTAACACATCGAAAGATGCGTGCTATTTTTAAAACTTGGAAAACCCCATGAAAAAGTTTTTCCTCAGCATTTTATTTTACAAAACTACTGTATCATGGTTTTCTTTCAATTCAATATATGTTCTTTCTTCTGTTAAGTTATTTTCATCTGCTCACGTGAATATGCCAGCGTCTATCAAGCCGTGTTGGAGAAGCCCCATGCTTGTTTACACCGGTCGATAACTCTTACATCATAAACCGTTTATTGATTTTTATCGGAAATTCCTTGTTAAACATATGAATTCTTCCCTCCTAGCATAACTAAATTAATACATTTATTGATGAGGTTTACCAACTGCCCTTTAGCTTAAGTATGTAGCTATCGTTAACTTCAACGAGTAAAGATTAATTTTCTTAGAAATTATTACCTCTGAGCATCATGCTTACTTTCTTGACTCCCTCCAAACCTCAACACTGGTAACTAGAATGGAGAGAATCAAGCGCCGAAGTAGGTGGCGCTGTATAAGTTTGGGGAGTGCATAAAATTTGACTCGGCGACAGAAACAAATTCCGTGAATGATTACCTCTCGTAAACTCAAAGAGAAAAGTATGACGCTCGGAAATTTACACTCTCCGTATAAAAGGAATGGGGAAAATTTTATGAAAAGCATTTAATTTAATTAAGGAATGTTTCGATATTTTATGTGAATTTTTGGTGTGTAAATCACACAAGACTTGTACGTAGGCATATTTTTCATGAAGCGCGCTATCATTATATTCACATTTTATAAGTCTTAAAGCACCAAAAATATACTCAATGTCCGCTGCCCTATATTGTTACATATATTGTAACATTGCCAAAATGCAGTTTCTCTAAGATAAACAGCAAATAACATGACGTCACTATATACGAGGTATATTGTAGGACGTAGTAAATCTTATATCGATAGCTTGATACACAGTTTTATAAAAAATTATTTGGGTACATAGGTAATAAATTCGGTATCCAGGTTCAATCAAGGGTGTACGGGGATTTACGCTTTGACTGAACCTGAATAACTAATAA
>NW_026927842.1:0-31251 GCF_032062105.1 Saccostrea cuccullata
AATATCACCGGTACATAAATTATAAAATGACCTGCTCTACTAAAGTACTTCCTTTTTCATGTATTAAAAATGAAGAAAATAAGCAAGTAAAATGATAATTTTTTATTTACAATGTATACAAGTACATTTTTTGGCTATCGATTCAACCTGTGTACATAGGGAAAACTAACGTTAGCGTTTGTTGACATTTTTCTTCACTTTTGTCAGCTGCACAGTCTCTAACGTTCATCCTTATCTTTGGTGTAGACCTTTGGTTAAATTTTCATGATTGTCACAATTAACGTTAATTAATTACACAATTAACATTATTCCATATATCTTAACGTACACTTGCTTCGATATGTAAATAACTTATTTAAATGCCATAACTGTGTTCCATAGTATTTTATCTGTTCAGTAGAATTTACTAGGCGGGTTTTAAATCCCGTGCTGTTATGTGGTCAGTTTGGGTGTAGCAATTGAACAGGGTAGTCGCACCTCACTTGCTCGAGTATTCACAACTTAGTAGTATTCTTCATAAAGTATATTTTGACCAGACTTTACATATCTTCTGAGGTAAGTTTGTTTTATTAATTTAAGGTTTTATTTTATACAGTTTCCTGAAATGGCCAAGGACCTTAGTTCTTAATTTTGTTGTAAATTACCTGATTGAGTTCATTGCTATCATTTCAAGCATTAGTATTATGCTAATAGTATACGAGTATAGTATAGTCTTAAAGTATGTAGTAGCTACAATGTATGGTGTAAAGTACGTGTGTATTGTACACAAATATTTCATATAAATATTCTGTGGAGTTATGCAGTAAAATGCTTTAGTATGTACAGTAAAATGCAGTAGGCAATAAAATGCTTTAGTGTTTGCAGTAAAATGCAGCATACAGTAAAATGCAAAGTATACAGTAAAAGTAAATGTTATGATATGCATGAGCACGAATCAAGTTGATATATTTTATGTATATTTATTATAATATGTGAATTTACAATGATTTTTGTAGATCCCAAATTGGTACAGGGAACCACTCTATCCAAACACCATACCAAACCAGGACTTTTAATAATGTATTTTGCCTTGAATAAATGTGATAAAGTTAAAGAACTGTTATAGTATTCCTTTTTGTGTGGTGACCTATCTGCCTGCCTGCGACAATGATAAACTATTATTTTATCTTTAAATTTTACTCACGATAAATGTGTAAATCTGTTGGAAAATATCATTGTACGAGGGCTGTTCGGAAATTATTGAGACAATTACATTTACTCCATAAAGGACAGAGATAATTTCATGAAAATTCATCAACATTTTATAAAGAACGAATAAAACTATCAAATTCTAAAACCTGGGATAATTAGATAATGTTATGGGTCAGAATTACCCGAAATGCCAGCAAAGATCAATAACACAATTTAAACTTAACAATAATTTATTTACAGTAATATATAATAAGTATATGAAACATAAAGTACAAACTTAGCAAGAATCTAAAAATACATACATAAGAGTGTCCGTTTCTGCACACAATGTCCCAGTGAAAATATATCCCAGTTATATCTCAATAGTGCTTATACGACAAAGTATCTCTATGCATCGAATTGACAGGGTATTTATACAGTATCATAAATCTAGAATATTCTAGAAATTGTTAAAACATAACATTACTGGAACAATCTGGACATACACAAAATTTAAGAATGTTCTAGATAAAATGACCGAACATGTTGACCACTCTGGAATGTTCAAGAAATTTAATGTTACTAATTATATACATAATGAAACAGTACACATCTCACAACACCTCCCCCCTTAAAAAGTTTGAATGTCAATGAAAACTTATATTATTAAAATAAAAGTTTTGTACATTAATACAAAATCTAGTATGTTTACGATACTCTTGACAAGGCGTCTGCAATAACATTGTCTTTGCCTTTGATATGCTTAATTGTTATGTTGTATTCTTGTAACAACAAACTCCATCTAGTCAGTCTTTGATTCTTATTTGACAATTTATGCAAAAATGTCAGGGGGTTGTGATCCGTATATACAAGAATTGGATGCAAAGTAACATTCAGATAAACATCAAAATGCTGTAAGGCTAACAACAAAGCAAGGCATTCCTTTTCAATGGTGGAATACTTTTGTTGACATTTTGTAAGTTTCTTTGAAAAATAAGAAACAACTCTATCTACCTTATCACTATGTTCTTGAAACAAAGCTGCCCCGATTCCAACATCACTAGCATCAACAGTAAGCTTAAATTGCTTAGAAAAATCTGGAGTTGACAGAACTGGGTTGCTCATAAGGACAGATTTGATTTTATGAAAGGATTTTTCACAGTCCTTTGTCCATTCAAAGTTAACCCTCTTTTGTAAAAGATTTGTAAGTGGACTAACTACTGAGGAAAAATTTGGACAAAATTTTCTGTAAAACCCAGCCATGCCTAAAAACCTCATTAATTCTTTCTTGTTTGTAGGAATCGGGAACTTTGCAATAGCTTCCACTTTAGCCATTATGGGTGTAACATAACCTTGACCTACTTTATGACCTAAATACTCTACATAAGCATGACAAAATTCGCTCTTCTCAAGGTTCACAGTTAAGTTTGCTTTAGCTAAAATGTCAAATAAAGCACGCATGATTCGAAGATGTTCGTCCCATGTGTCACTGTATATGATGACATCATCAATGTAGGCCTCGCATCCCTCAAGGTCTTGAAGAAGGGAGTGAATCATCCTTTGGAATGTAGCTGGTGCGTTTTTCATGCCAAAAGGCATTACTTTATACTGGTAAAGTCCGTCTGGTGTAGCAAAAGCAGATATTTCTTTTGCTCTTTCTGTTAACGGCACTTGCCAGTAGCCTTTCAACAGGTCAAATTTACTGACAAATTTCGCGTTTCCAATGTTGTCAATACAGCCATCGATTCTAGGTATTGGATATGAATCAGTTTTGGTAACAGAATTCACCTTTCTAAAGTCTGTACATAATCGGTACGAACCGTCCTGTTTTGGTACAAGAATACATGGTGAGCCCCAATCACTTTTACTAGGTTCAACAATGTCATTGTCCAACATGTACTGCACTTCCCTTCTTAGGTACTGCAATTTTATTGGATTCATACGGTACGGATGTTGTTTGATAGGCAGAACGTCACTCACTATGACATCATGACAAGTTGCATTAGTTTTCTTTGGAACATCCGAAAAGATTTGATGATACTCATTCATCAAGTTTTTAACTTGTTCTTTTTGATGAATGTTCAAATGTCCAAGTTTGGCATCAAAATCAGCCAAAATTTCTGAGTTTTTCAAGCGGACACTCTGATTACAATCTTTCTCATTCATTTCTACACTCGTATCACTTTCAATACAATTTTGAACAGTCTTAGCATTGGCTAAAGTGGAAACTGGTTTTACAGAATTTCGGTCACACCTTTCAAAATACTCTTTTAACATGTTAATGTGACAAACCCGTTTCTCTTTACGTCGACCTGGTGTCTTAACTACATAGTTTACATCACTGATCTTGCTTTCAATTTCATAAGGGCCATAAAATCTGGCCTGTAAAGGATGACCAGGAATAGGTAAAAATACAAGAACCTTATCACCTGGCTTAAACACCCTATTTCTAGCATCTTTGTCATACCACATTTTCATTTTCAACTGAGAACTCTTCAAATTTTCTTGTGCTAATTTGCAAGCATTGTAAAGTTTTTCTTTGAAATCAGACACATAATCTAAAAGATTAAGATCACTAGTCTCAGTCAGCCACTTTTCCTTCAACAATTTCAAAGGACCTCTAACTGTATGTCCGAACACCAATTCAAAAGGACTAAACCCAAGAGACTCCTGGACTGCCTCTCGTGCAGCAAATAGTACAAGATGAACCCCTTCATCCCAGTCTTTCTCATACTGGTAACAATAGGTCTTCAGCATTGTTTTTAGGATTTGATGAAAACGTTCTAGCGCTCCCTGGGACTCAGGATGATAAGCAGTTGATCTAGATTGCCTTATACCCAACTCATGCATGACTTGCTGGAACAACCCCGACATAAAATTTGAGCCTTGATCCGACTGAATTGCCTTGGGTGCTCCTACAAAACTGAAAAACTTGGTTAGGGCCTTAACTATGCTCTTTGCCTTTATATTCCTTAGAGGTATGGCTTCAGGAAATCGAGTGGATGTACACATAATGGTAAGTAAATACTGGTTTCCAGATCTGGTCCTAGGCAAAGGTCCTACACAATCCACCAACACTCGACTAAACGGTTCTTCAAAAGCTGGAATGTGTTGGAGAGGAGCAGATGGTATCTTCTGATTTGGTTTACCTACCATCTGACAGACATGGCATGACTTGCAAAACTTCGAAACATCCTTTCTTAGCTTAGGCCAATAAAAATGACTCAGAATCCTATTATAAGTCTTATTGACACCTAAATGACCTGCCATAGGTGTATCGTGAGCTAAACTCATGACATCTTGATGATAAGCAGCTGGGACCACTATCTGGTGAACAACACGCCACACTTCATCTGGAGAAACGTCAGGTGGTCGCCATTTTCGCATAAGGATGCCATCTTTCATATAGAAGCATTCTCCAACTTTAGTAGCCTCTTCTGGTGGAAGTGCCCTCTTACTAAGTTGGATGATATATGGGTCTTTATGTTGTTCAGAGAGTAAACGTTCTCGGCTGAGGATGTCCTTGCCTTGGCTAACTAATGGATGCAACTCATCATCCTCACCACCAAATTTTGGTAAAAGTTCTTTCTTCTCTTGCTTCTTGATATTGTGTGGTTCCATGTTTGTTTGAATGCCATCAAGGTCAGATAAGAAAGTGTCATTCAAATCAATATCAACGGAGGAATTCGTCTCGTCAAATGCTTGAGTATGGTCTGCCTCCATTTCTCGTCTTCTGGCCATCGCTCTAGTAACAGCACAGGCTGGATAAATGTCATCATCTTCATCATTATACATGACATCTGGATTGATCTTCTCACAAACTATAGGATCTGGTACAACTTTTCCACCAGCTAAATCGTTGCCTAGCAACAAAGAAATGCCTGGAACGGGAAGAGTAGGTCGAACACCTACGATAACAGGTCCAGTAACTAAATCTGACTTCAAACTAATTCTATGCAGGGGAACATCAATGACGCCTAGCTCCACACCCTGTAATAAAACTGACCCACCAGTAGAAGTCTGCTCAGACAAAGGAAGCACGCCCTCTAACAATAACGTCTGTGCAGCACCAGTATCTCTCAAAATCTGGACAGGTTTTATTTCGCTAGAGTCACCGAGTGAAACAAATCCCTGAGACATAAAGGGCTTATAATCCTCCATAGAATCAATAGAACTGGACTGTGAACCCTGGACATCAGGAGTGTCAGAACAAATCGAATCTAAGGCTTCTCTATCACCCATAACTGCCGCACAAGCATGTGGTTGAGTTTTATCAAAATCATTTTTTCTCTTAAGTTTAAAGCATTCACTGATCAGATGACCCTTTTTCTTACAATAACTACAAGTAGGAAGCGACCCTATTCCAGACGATCCTTCAACACGTCCTGGACCGGACTTAAAACCACCTTGGGATGGAGACTGGGAACTTGTGAAAGACTGAGACCCTGAACCACTCTTTTTATATGTGTCTGAATTGGTAGAATTACTGCTAGTCTGAGATCTTGAAACAAAATTCTTTTTATGAGACAGAGCATAAGTATCAGATATGACTGCTGCCTCTTCAAGAGTTTTCACATTCTTATCTTCTAGATGTGTTTTCAAATCTTGAGGAACACATTCCTTAAACTCTTCTACCAGGATGACTTGGCGCAAATTAGCAAAAGTTTTATCAAGTTTCTTAGATCTAAACCAGTGATCGAATAAATCTTCTTTCTCTCGTGAAAATTCAACAAATGTTTGATTATCAAACTTTCTATACTTTCTGAACTTTTGTCTATACGCTTCAGGTACTAATTCATATGCTTTTAATATTGCTGCTTTGACCTTCTCATAGTCTGAACTCTCAACTACCCCTAGTGCAGAGTACACCTCAGCCGCTTTTCCAGCCAGTACACTTTGTAACATTGTTGACCAAACATTTCGTGGCCATTTAAGATTCTCTGCGACCTTTTCAAATTGGGGAAAATATTTGTCTACAGATTTTTCTTGAAATTTCGGAACTAACCTAATGTTTTTTGCTGCGTCAAATTCAGTTTTGACAACTGACGGTTCTGGTTGGTTTTGTAATTTTAATTTCTCTAATTCAAAGTTCATTGCACGCTCTTTCTCTTTCTGCTGTTAATTTGTCTAATTCAAATTTTCGTTCACGCTCTCGTTCTTCTCTTTCTCTTTCTCGCTCTTCTCTTTCTTTTTCTCGATCTTCTCTTTCTAATTTTTCTCTTTTCTAATATTTTCTCAAACTCTAATTGAAACTGATATTCTGCCATTTTGTAAGAGCCTAACTCTGATTTAACTGTATATTCTGGAAGATCGTATTTTTCAAAGATGTTTTCTTCTACTAGTTTGTTTGCAACCTTAATTCTAATGTCTTGCTTTCTCTGAGAGGATTTAACATCTAACCCAAAATGCAAACCTAATGCGATCAAGTCATCCTTAAGTTTTTAACGTATCAAAACCTGAACACTTGGTGCACTAAGAAAGTCTGTGACCGAAAACACCATGTTGATTTCTGCTGGCTTATAATTAAATTTAACAAAAAATTAATGAGCAAAATTATGACAATAAACTGCAAAAGTGCAAAAATTCTTTATCCCGGACCAGCTCCCAATTCTGTTATGGGTCAGAATTTCCCGAAATGCCAGCAAAGATCAATAACACAATTTAAACTTAACAATAATTTATTTACAGTAATATATAATAGTATATGAAACATAAAGTACAAACTTAGCAAGAATCTAAAAATACATACATCAGAGTGTCCGTTTCTGCACACAATGTCCCAGTGAAAATATATATCCCAGTTATATCTCAATAGTGCTTATACGACAAAGTATCTCTATGCATCGAATTGACAGGGTATTTATACAGTATCATAAATCTAGAATATTCTAGAAATTGTTAAAACATAACATTACTGGGAACAATCTGGACATACACAAAATTTAAGAATGTTCTGGAGATAAAATGACCGAACATGTTGACCACTCTGGAATGTTCAAGAAATTTAATGTTACTAATTATATACATAATGAAACAGTACACATCTCACAACAATAAATTTTGGTGAAATAATAAACTTGCATATGTCTATCGACCCGGAGCAGCATCGCTACGTCATTTACAGTCGGAGATTGATTTGCATGTGAAACGATCGGGAAGCGTTAAATACTCTTCCTTTTTTGTTATTACCTATAACATTAAAAAATCAAACAGTCTCTTTTCTTAAAGTATCATTTGAAAATATATGCTGTTTCTACCCAGGTGTAAAATTTTCATTTGGGAGAAGGATGCTTTAGAATCATGCACTGCCGATTTAGGCAACGCAGGTAAACGAATTTTAGAATTCCGTAACGATATTAATATCATGCCCAAGTAATGACTTATGGTTGTCCAGAGCTTTTACATTTTACATTTACTCTGGTTGAATTAGTTATAAAAAAAGAAATTTATACCAATGAAATAACTCTCCAAGCACATTATTTTTTTTCTTCATTTTTATTGTTTTAGAAGGTCCGCATAAGTGTGGAAGAAAGAGTTCTACATTGCGCTACACAAAATTTTAGGTATGGTGACTTAACATCAAATTCCATTTTGTCATTGTTAAGCAGATTTTTCTACCGCGCGTCATTTTTTATGATCTCCATCTATTTACTCAATCAAAATTCTACTAAAAGATGCACAAGAATGAATTTGAAATAAAGCTGAAAAATTATACACATAAACTGATTTATTCCCGCTCTTATTATTGTTCAACGACAAGCTAGAACGTTGGTGTTACATATTTTCAAATCCGATTTCATTAACTGCTCCGTGTACACCTACTATTGACGCATTTATATACCATTTCAGAGAAAATATCTAACACTTGTAAAATATATCTTGCTTTTAGTGATTCTTAGTGTATGTTAAACGTATATGCATATTTTCACCGAAAGACGTTCATTAGAAAGCAAAATATGCACAATGTCTCGATAATTTTCGAACAACCCTCGTAATCATGCCATGAACAGTTACCAAACACCTCTCGGCGTTTTCGTAGTTCAATGTAAAGCTGTCGCCAACGTCTCCATGTTATTAGTGTTTTATGATAAGTATGCCTTTAGTAAATGAAATCGTAGAATGTTTTAGATCAAACTGCAAATTAACTGGCTCGGACAAGTGTCTCAATCCATCGGATCCATCAATTCCTTTCCGATGACCGAAAAAATTCCTCCAACTTCTTATCATCAAACTTCGGACGTGTTTCTTGTGTCTTTCCAGCATCAATTTTCACGAATAAATATATTCCAGACAACAATCTGTTCACTATAAGTGATCACAGGTAGCCTTTCACAAAATATTTCCTTCAAATACATTTTTTTCTTAGACTAATGAATTCGAAACGTAACAGACATAAAAGCCAATTTACACCTTGCGTCATTTTTAAAAATCTACGACGGACGGTTAGTGCAATAATTTAAATTCGAAAATATTAAATTGTCCGTCTCAAATGTATAAATAAGTAATAAATAACAAGTTTATAACCTTCAATGGGAATTGAAGTGGGTCGGTACGTGATCAAATCTTCTGAGAAGGCCTTCGGCTTTGTTATTTATTTCTTAAATATGAGATTACGCGATTACGTTCGATAGATTGATTTATTGCAGACCGTTTAACGTCCCTCTCCAGAATATTTCACTGATATGGAGACGTCACCATTGCCGGTGAAGGGCTGCAAATTTAAATCTTTGCTCTGCACTTACCGCCTTTGAGCAGGGAGGGATCTTTATCATGCCACACCTGCTGTGACACGGGGCCTCGGTTTAGACGGTCTCATCCGAAGGACCGCCCCATTGCGTCGCCTTTTACGACAAGCAAAGGGGTACTGAGGACCGATTCTAACCCGGATCCCCCACGGGGCGCCATTACGTTCGAAGCGTTGCTTTTGTATATAAAAATGGCGGCTTAGAAACGGTTTACGTAGGTAGTTTAGTTAAATCTCTTGTTACCTGAACGATTCGAACACAGTCAGTTAGTGACCTAATTACAAAGCTTCGCCTCGCCCAATACGAATTTCCATTTCAAACCCTGTATGAATCCGTATTAGGTCACTAACTGACTGTGTAACTAATAATAACGTTCTTAAACAGACTTCAAAACGTTGAATATTTTCATAAGCAATGACGTCATATGTTTGAAATGACGTCACGAAATGACGTAAATTTAGAATTTCCATCATTTCGACAGAAAAAATGTATAAATAACGTCGATAATTAAAGTAAAAGTTACCGAGCGCAGATCTGATCAGACTCAATATTTTGATATAATGTGTAGAATGATAATAGCAATGAAATATGTAAATGTTGTTACTGAGCAAACTTTCGCTCTTTAATTTTTAAGCTAAAATTGTTGAAATTTTGTCTATTTTATCCTCTTTCTAAAAAATGATATAAAATCACACAAGTTTGTGACGTCATAAAAAAATTGTCAATAAACTACTTAGAAAGTATTATTCTGCTCTGTTAATTTCTATTTCTCGTTCAATTTATAAAATTCATCACATTTCAAGACTTTTTTAAAATTTGATTTGTATGGGGGCAAACATATGCAGTATACCGCATATAGTTCTTTTATGTTTTGAAAGTGCGTTGATTTGGTCCAAAATTTAACGCACTTTGAAATTTTTTCAAAGTTTGTAATTTTTCAAAGTGCGTTGTAACATTGCATGACAACAAGTGACATTCCCAAATGTATTAACAGCACAGAATACATACACGGTTCAGTGTTTCATGCATTTAAGAATATTATTATATAGAAATATTTACCGCTACAAAATCATCATCAATCTCGACTGCATCTTGGGGTAAAAATTTTCATTGTTACCCTCAACTATATCAAGCATTTATATGATACAGTACCTTTGATGGTATCTGACACATCAAAAACGTCATTCTGAATATCGACTCCTCTGGTAGATTTTGTATTTCTCCGAATTTCCTATATGTCTATGCCTTTTAATCTTCCAAGTAACGTTGTTTTTCCACTGCCTGCACATCCTATCAACATCCCAGTGGCGTGGTACATGGCGGTCTTTCCTTTCTTTAGATTGTCCAGGAAATTTTTCACGGAGTCATCTCCTCTCATTATCACTTGTACTGGTATGCCCACTGTAAAAAAAAAATAAAAATATATAACTAACAAGAATGATACTCTGTTTATAAGTCCTTTAAATTTACAAAATGTGTAAATTTTATATTTATATTTTTTAATTATTCTACTTAAATGAATCATAAGAGTATGATGAATTTGTGTAAAATTTAAAAAACCTTGCTCTATAATGGAACACTTCTCTAGCTTTACCCCTAACAAATATTAAAGGGTAAAGACCATTATTTATTAAGATACAAAACTAAAGAAGGGACATGGACGGCAACAATCACTTTTTGATCTGTTTACTACTTGTTCTTCAGAAGAACTAATTCCATATTCCTGAAAAAATTTTTAAGGTTTCCTATGTATGTATTGCATCCTTTCTTTTTTCGTTTTTTTTCTGTTAAACAAGAATTTAAATTAACATATGCACACTAAGTGGATATATTTAGTTTTAAATTCTGAACAAAAACCAATAAACTGCATCCCCATTTCGCGGGATCTCACATCTTGTTTTATTTTTTTAAATATCTCGACGTATATTTTTCTGGTCTCCACTTATCCAAGGGGGCAGGAAATGGGGGATCCAATCTGAATTTTGTTCAATTTGAAGCTGCTTGTTTATTTTCACATAAAATGAAGTCAGAATGAAGTTTTTGTTATATCATCAATATTGTACTCTGCTAAGTTTTTATAATAATTTTAATCTCTTTCTGCGTATTTCTATGTCACACAATGCGATCCTTTATTGTGGTCAAACCTATCGCCCAAGATTTATGATTTGTACAAGTTTATATTCATGCATAGCTAGCTTTCAAGTGGGTTTTGATTTAATTTTATCCTACCACTTCTTGAAGAGAAGAATTTTAAATGATACTATCACTTATTCATTTTTTTCAATATTCCGAATCAGAAAAGAGGGCTTGGTCCTCCTTAAACTTCCCTTTGAAATAATGATTTATCCCCTAGTGGTTCTAGAGAAAAGACAATATCTACAGAACACTTATAGAAAAGGGCAAATTTTGGAATAGAAATGGTCAAATTTGATGAGGAAGAACTGACATAATTCATGAATTTAACCGGAGTCAATGGTCAGATACAATGTTTGTAGAACGCATCAAATTGTGAATTCATAGATTTACCAGATCCTCAAGTTTAGCTTAAATACAGTTTTACCTTACATCTTAACAGAAAAAGAGACAGACTGTTATTCTTATTTAACTTTACACCTTTAATTCTTCGTGTAAAGGAGATTAAGAAAACTAAAACATTGAAATATGCAAAACAATACCACAAAGAAACGTACGCTTTCTATACACTGATTTATGTATTGATCGGTCCCTCATTGTGACATGTGTGAATATCTCTTCCCCAAGTCTATCTATCAGTTGTTCTGTCTGATTTGGCAATAACCAACAACAAACTTCTTTTTCATCCTCTCTTCTCAGGTAATTTGACGATCTGCAATACTTTGCGATGTTTTCTTTTTCTGCCCAAATTAGAAACATATCAACAAATTTACGTTCTTTTGCAAATCTTAGAAAACTTGTGTCTCTGAAGAATTTACAAGAAAACTCGACATTGGAACTATCCTGTTTCAGCACTGGTTTGTACTTTTCTATTTTGGTGAGATCAGATTTCTTCTTAATCTTCTTAAATTTGAAAACTTCAGCCACAGCATTAGATTTGTCCATCCATTGTTCTTCAGAGATTTATTTTGTAGTTCTGGCAAAGAAGAAGGCACTTCAAAACTACATCTCCATCTACAAACATATATTCAGATTATAGTTGTTTTACCCTCAAAAACTCAAAACACATGACTTGTAAGGTTGATAAAGACTTAGGGCATTACTGTTTATATCAATGCACTGGCTAGGTAAAAGGTGAAAAACACCTAAAGTTAATTTAAAGGTCCAACTGTCGTAAGTCTGGGACTTAAAGAAAGGCATATTAAAAACGCTTAAATTCAGAGGCAAAATTCTTAAACTTCTTTGGGAAATTGGATAAAATAATCATACAGTTGGTTGAGGATTTCAAATACTGTCAAACCTCTACTACAAACTCAAGATTGTCAAAGATTTTCTTCAACTGTACATCGTTACCAACCTGTCCTCTTGTAAATTTCACGAAACAATTTCTCAACATCTCTAACATCATGAATTTTATGATCACTAGAGGACGTGATACAGATCTCACACAAGGCGGCCTCACACGGGATACAGAACTGGAAACAATGTACCTCTTGGGATGCTTCTCACACTTCAAGTTCTCCACCGGGAGAGCTGAAAATTTATATAAAAAACATTAAATGTACACAGAGATAAATATCCAGAGGGAGAACCGCAAAAATGATACACTAAATTCTAAAAATATTAACAAGAGGTCCATGCTCACCTGAATAACTATGGTTATATATATACATGTATAAAAATAAATACATCTTCACTTAAGGTAGGATTCTTCTCATATTTTTAATACTTAAAAATTAATGAAATTTTCACAGAAGCAAGGAGACAATATCAGTAAGTAATAGTATCAGTGAAACTAGATTTGACCATTTTATATTAGAGACAAGGTCAGGTCAAGATCATTATCTTTTCCCTTGACATTTTGAATAAAGAATAACTGTTGCCAATCATGTGATACCTACTTCTATTTCAAAAGTTTAATGTTTGTTCTTTTTGCATAAAAACATATTACTATATCAGATCTATAGCATGATATTACCAAATTTACACAAATTATTTAACTAAACTTGATATTGGCTAATCCGAATTTTCTCTGTTTTTCTTAATTTTTTAGGATATATTATTTATTTTCATATGCTTCCTATATTTAACTTTTTCTTATTTTCACATATAATAAAGTAGTCTTATAAATGTACAAAATGATACAAAAACAAAAAGTTTTGATCGTTTACTAAGAGAGAAAAAATACATTTTATGGATTTTTGGCTCAAATCTGCACTTTGATAGGAAGCGTTTAAAAGCTAACAAAGTTCTAGTTTGTTTGAAAAATCATATATGTTTGATATATTTTGAAAGTATAGTCCCTCATTATTAATTTAACTTACATTTGAAAATTTCTCCAAGCCTTCGATTGTGTAACTAATTCATAACTAAATTCATTGTTCTATTATGATTTTGAGAGGCAGAAAAGAAGATATTTTCATACACCACCATTCCGCCAAAAATATAGTCCCTGCTAGTTTTCAAACGCAGATTACTAAAGTTGTACAATTGTGATGAGGAAAGAAAAATATGGTCTTTTAAATCTCTTACACCTAAATATATAAGACATATAAGCAAATATACTTTGAATATTTCATCTAGTCAGAAACCAGAGAAGAATCCTACCTTAAGAATATTTAGAAACTCGCCCTAGCAGCAGAACCCAGGAGCCATAAAATTCAAATTTTGGAAGACGCACCCTTGCTTATAACAACTATGTATTTAGTTTGTTTGGTTAATTCTAAGGAGCAGAGGAGAATATTTTTAAAGAATAAATGCATTTCCATCATAATCAATAGAGTTCTGCCCTAAAAGCAGAGCCCTTGACCCATGGACCATAACAAATCATAATCTCGGAAGAGGCGAGCAATTTTGCTCATTATATTTATGTACAGTGAACCCTCATTTATCCGGACGCTTTGGTTCCCAGTCAATTTGTCCGGATATGTGAAGCATCCGGATATCTGAATCACCAGTTAAACAAGACAGAATAACATTTTAAAATTTCGTTCCGATGAAAAATCGTCCGGATACTGAAGCATCCGGATATCTGGCGTCCAGATATCTGAAGGTCCACTGTATGTAGTTTCTTTTGCTTAATATTCAGGAGCAAAGGAGAAGATTTGTACATTTGCTTCCTAAATTCGTTGTGTGTAAAGCAAATGGTTCTAAAAAAAACTTGACATATCTTGCTGTGTGTAGTGTTTGTGTTTTTGGCTCTTGACCTTTGACATTGTGATGCCATAAAGGTGAAATTAGGTGTACCAAGATTGATGTATGTAAAGCAAAGGGTTTTCAAAATATTCATTGATGAATCTCTTCCTCCATACAAGCTGTCAAAGTATCATACATGAAGCTCAATCAGCAGATCACTCATTCCATTATGACGAGGTCGTCTCTTTTATGACCTTTAACGTCGCCTGCGTGGCTCAATGGTTAGAGCGTCTGCTCTAGATTCACGAAATAGGGTGTAGATCCTTACGTCCTTGGTTCAAATCCCTTGTGGGACGTGAAGAGCTGTCCTTCAGATGAGACCGTATAAACTGAGGTCCCGTGTCTCAGTGAGTTTGGCACGTAATGATCACTCACTGCTCAATGGCCCTTAGACGATTTTTTTATCTGATGTTTTCGGGAGAGGGCTACAATTCAACAGCATCTCCGTAATGCAAAAATGTTTTACAGATACGGGCGACTGCAGGCAGAATAAATTGTTTTTACATTCAACTTATTTCTAATAAGACGAAATTTTTATTCACTGTTGACACCATATCCTGTTAAACGCGAAAACCATGTAAAATAATTCAGAGTGTCTTACTCAGAAGCCATTACAGTTCATGCGTGACGTACCGAGACTTGCACTTGAATTTTAGAATATCTCAATAAAGCAAATGTTGATGTTCATACATTATTGTAATGAATAGCAACACTAAAAATCGATAATAAAATCATTTCATGTGTCATTATTTCATAACAGCGATACTTAGGCTTAAGATAACGTAATTTAAAAAAATCTGCTCCCTATAAATCCTTCACGGTCAGAGTCTCCATAAATAAGTCTATAGAAGTCATAAACACAATGCAACAATATAAGTTACCAGTCATAGAGTCTCCATAGATAAGTCTATAGAAGTCATAAACACAATACATCAGTATAACTTACCGGTCAGAGAGTCTCCATAAATAAGTCTATAGAAGTCATAAACACAGTGCAACAGTATAACTTACCGGTCATAGAGTCTCCATAGATAAGTCTATAGAAGTCATAAACACAATACAACAGTATAACTTACCGGTCACAGAGTCTCCATAAATAAGTCTATAGAAGTAATAAACACAATACAACAGTATAACTTACCGGTCATAGAGTCTTCATAAATAAGTCTATAGAAGTCATAAACACAATACAACAGCATAACTTACCGGTCAGAGAGTCTACATAAATAAGTCTATAGAAGTCATAAACATAATACAACAGTATAAATTACCAGTCAGAGAATATCCATAAATAAGTCTATAGAAGTCATAAACACAATGCATAGAGAATAATACATACCCTTTTCTATATCACATCCTGTATCAGTCCGAGACACCAATATCAGCCAGAGGGCCAAAGGCCCGAGGGCTGATATTGGTCGAGGGCTGATACAGGATGTGATATGGAAAAGGGTATGTATTAATATGTTTATATATTACATACTTAGTAATAAAATACAGCATACATTAAGTTGAGAAGAAAATAAGTAAATAATCATGCATGGACTTCTTACATACATGTACATACATGGTCTATTGTCTTGTACAATTTGGGTTTGTTTCTACTTCTATTTCAATGCACTCAATCCTAATTTGAAAATAATCTATTACATGTATTTGTATATTAAGATAAACCTTAATTTCAAAAAGTTAAAATTAAGAGAATATGAACCCACCAAAAGTTGTGTATGATCACAAGTACTGTTTTTATGGTTTAATTTACTAAGGGTGTGATATTGACGTCACAATAGCCGTATCAGCCCTGCAGGGCTGATATGGATTTGCAGGGCTGATGAGAAGGATATGGAAATAACGAACAGTATTCAATCTCAACGTCCATTAAACAAATATACAAAATAAGAGCAGAGCAAACACGGACCTCCGAAACATCAGAGGTGGGATCAGGTGCCATGGAGGAGTGAGCATCCCCTGCCGACCGGTCACACCCGCCGTGTGCTCGTTGTCATAATCAGGAAATAACGGAAAAAATCCGTGGTCAATTCAGTGTATAAATAATGGACTAACAATTGGTATGAAAAACGTCAGTCAGCATTTCATTCAATGATAAATTGTATTTGCTGACAAGGTCATTGTATCGACCATAGAATTTACGAAATGATGACTTTAAACGAGACTGTTGATATTCTTGTTTCATCAACTTGCTTGTCAATAATTTACCTCGTTTAAGAAATTGTTCATACGTAGAGCATGCTCTTGCGTATCGAATCAACTGAGATATAAATACTCCGTATGCAGGTGATGAAGGTATATTGCTGCATAAGTAAGGGAAGTTGACGATAGAAAAGTTAAAGTCATCACGTTTATCATATAGCTTGGTTGTTAGATTACCATTAGTGTCTTTTTCAAGTAAAATATCCAAGTATGAAGCAGAAGTGTCGGACTCTGTGGTATCTTTTATCTCAAGCTCACCAGGATATATCGTGTCGACGTAGGAATGAAAATTATCATTATTAATTGACAATACGTCGTCGATATATCTAAATGTCGAGTTGAAGGCCACAGCAAGTGTTTTCTTCTTTTCACGTAAAAGATTTTGCATAAATTCTTCTTCACATGAATATAAAATAGGTCTGCTAATACCGGAGCGCAATTGTTACTCATGGGAATTCCAATAGATTGTTGGAATACCTGGTCTCCAAAAACCACGTGGATATTGTCAATCAGAAACTCAAGCATCTTTTTGATGTCAACTTCAGAGTACTTATGTGTGCAATCAGAATCTGTTTTAACAAAATAATTTTTCAAATGACCAATGACGAGGTAAGTAAACTTACGAGTTCCATTTTTGTTGAAGAAGCAGCTGTCAATGATATCAAAAAGCCTGGATTTTAATTTGTCGTGGGGAATTGTTGTGTATAAAGTTGAAAAGTCGTAAGTTTTTATGCTGTTGATTTTTGTAAAGTCTTGTGATTTCAAATTGTCCAAAAGTTCTTTAGAATTTTTAAGTATCCACATCTGAGGTTATCAGCCCTGCAAATACATATCAGCCCTGCAGGGCTGATACGGCTATCGTGACGTCAGCCATATCGCATATGCAAAAAACCTGTATTTATTACTAAGTGTGTAATAAAACAGTATAACTTACCAGTCAGAGAGTCTACATAAATAAGGCAATAGAAGTCATAAACACAACACAACAGTATAACTTACCAGTGAAAGAGTCTCCATAAATAAGTCTATAGAAGTCATAAACACAATACAACAGTATAACTTACCAGTCAGAGAGTCTCCATAAATAAGTCTATAGAAGTCATTAACACAATACAACAGTATAACTTACCAGTCAGAGAGTCTCCATAAATAAGTCTATAGAAGTCATAAACACAATACAGCAGTATAACTTACCGGTCAGAGAGTCTTCATAAATAAGTCTATAGAAGTCATAAACACAACACAACAGTATAACTTACCAGACAGAGTGTCTACATAAATAAGTCTATAGAAGTCATAAACACAATACAACAGTATAACTTACCAGTCAGAGAGTCTCCATAAATAAGTCTATAGAAGACATAAACACAATACAACAGTATAACTTACCAGTCAGAGAGTCTCCATAAATAAGTCTATAGAAGTCATAAACACAATACAACAGTATAACTTACCAGTCAGAGAGTCTCCATAAATAAGTCTATAGAAGTCATAACCACAATACAACAGTATAACTTACCGGTCATAGAGTCTCCATAAATAAGTCTATAGAAGTCATAAACACAATACAACAGTATAACTTACCAGTCAGAGAGTCTACATAAATAAGTCTATAGAATTCATAAACACAATACAACAGTATAACTTACCAGTCAGAGAGTCTACATAAATAAGTCTATAGAAATCATAAACACAATACAACAGTATAACTTACCAGCCAGAGAGTCTCCATAATAAGTCTATAGAAGTCATAAACACAATACAACAGTATAACTTATCAGTCAGAGAGTCTCTATAAATAAGTCTATAGAAGTCATAAACACAATACAACAGTATAACTTACCGGTCAGAGAGTCACCATAAATACATCTATAGAAGTCATAAACAAAATACAACAGTATAACTTACCGGTCAGAGAGTCCCTTTAAATAAGTCTATAGAAGTCATAAACACAATACAACAGTATAACTTACCGGTCACAGAGTCTCCATAAATAAGTCTATAGAAGTCATAAACACAATACAACAGTATAACTTACCGGTCAGAGAGTCTCCATAAATACGTCTATAGAAGTCATAAACACAATACAACAGTAAACTTACCGGTCAGAGAGTCTCGATAAATAAGCCTATACAAGTCATAAACACAATACAACAGTATAACTTACCAGTCAGAGAGTCTCCATAAATAAGTCTATAGAAGTCATAAACACAATACAGCAGTATAACTTACCGGTCAGAGAGTCTTCATAAATAAGTCTATAGAAGTCATAAACACAACACAACAGTATAACTTACCAGTCAGAGAGTCTACATAAATAAGTCTATAGAAGTCATAAACACAACACAACAGTATAACTTACCAGTCAGAGAGTCTCCGTAAATATGTCTATAGAAGTCATAAACACAACACAACAGTATAACTTACCGGTCAGAGAGTCTCCATAAATATGTCTATAGAAGTCATAAACACAATACAACAGTATAACTTACCAGCCAGAGAGTCTCCATAATAAGTCTATAGAAGTCATAAACACAATACAACAGTATAACTTACCAGTCAGAGAGTCTCTATAAATAAGTCTATAGAAGTCATAAACACAATACAACAGTATAAATTACCGGTCAGAGAGTCACCATAAATACATCTATAGAAGTCATAAACACAATACAACAGTATAACTTACCGGTCAGAGAGTCCCTTTAAATAAGTCTATAGAAGTCATAAACACAATACAACAGTATAACTTACCGGTCACAGAGTCTCCATAAATAAGTCTATAGAAGTCATAAACACAATACAACAGTATAACTTACCGGTCAGAGAGTCTCCATAAATACGTCTATAGAAGTCATAAACACAATACAACAGTAAACTTACCGGTCAGAGAGTCTCCATAAATAAGCCTATACAAGTCATAAACACAATACAACAGTATAACTTACCAGTCAGAGAGTCTCTATAGATAAGTCTATAGAAGTCATAAACACAATACAGCAGTATAACTTACCGGTCAGAGAGTCTTCATAAATAAGTCTATAGAAGTCATAAACACAACACAACAGTATAACTTACCAGTCAGAGAGTCTACATAAATAAGTCTATAGAAGTCATAAACACAACACAACAGTATAACTTACCAGTCAGAGAGTCTCCGTAAATATGTCTATAGAAGTCATAAACACAACACAACAGTATAACTTACCGGTCAGAGAGTCTCCATAAATATGTCTATAGAAGTCATAAACACAATACAACAGTATAACTTACCAGCCAGAGAGTCTCCATAATAAGTCTATAGAAGTCATAAACACAATACAACAGTATAACTTACCAGTCAGAGAGTCTCTATAAATAAGTCTATAGAAGTCATAAACACAATACAACAGTATAAATTACCGGTCAGAGAGTCACCATAAATACATCTATAGAAGTCATAAACACAATACAACAGTATAACTTACCGGTCAGAGAGTCCCTTTAAATAAGTCTATAGAAGTCATAAACACAATACAACAGTATAACTTACCGGTCACAGAGTCTCCATAAATAAGTCTATAGAAGTCATAAACACAATACAACAGTATAACTTACCGGTCAGAGAGTCTCCATAAATACGTCTATAGAAGTCATAAACACAATACAACAGTAAACTTACCGGTCAGAGAGTCTCCATAAATAAGCCTATACAAGTCATAAACACAATACAACAGTATAACTTACCAGTCAGAGAGTCTCTATAGATAAGTCTATAGAAGTCATAAACACAATACAACAGTATAACTTACCAGTCATAGAGTCTCCATAAATAAGTCTATAAAAGACATAAACCCAATACAACAGTAACTTACCGGTCAGAGAGTCTTCATAGATAAGTTTATAGAAGTCATAAACACAATACAACAGTATAACTTACCGGTCAGAGAGTCTTCATAGATAAGTCTATAGATGTTTACTGTGTTGTCGTACCGTGATCCTACCCAGAAAAACTGAGTTCTGTCATCATAATTCAGACCGCATGGTCCGTCTTTCCCGTGTTGTGCATATGGTGTCTTTGTATTTGACAGGAAGTGACCGTCCCTGTCCAGAATCTTTACTACTTGAGTTACATAATCACACACCAGGATGTGTGACAGCGCGTCAGTACAGATTCCATATGGCCATAGTCGTAATCCTGATGTAAGCTCTGTGTAGGAGAATCGATGTCTACCTCTACTGTCTGTCACCACTACACCATGGACAGGGTCAGTCACAATAACATCTCCATTGCGGTTCTCTGTGATGAAGAAAGGATATCTATACAGTCCTTGACCTGTGTTGTCGTGCTGTATGGTCTGTAGGTGTCGTCCTGTCTTAGTGTAACGGTTTACCTGGCCTATCCTTGTATATTTATTATATATCCCGACCAGCAGGTATCCAGTGGAAGGGGAGCTGTAGACACAATGTGGTTCCCATTGCTCTGTGTTGTACGATTTTAATACAGTCTTCACTGTGTTATCTTTAGACAGTTTAATGATGTTACCCTTCCTGTCTATATAAATTAAATCGCCGTCACTTGTCACTGTGTGTACTCCTTCACCACTAGATATACCTGTCAAACGAGTTAGTTCTTCACCTGCAGTATTTGTCAATATGAGATTGTCTTTATCACAGATCCAGACCCGGTCTGAAGATACACGGGAAATGTGAACACACTGACTAACACCTTTCACTCTGATAGATTTCTGTAACACTAATCTAGGCATCATGTACAGCAGTCATTTATTTCGTCTTTATTCTGTGGTTTCTATCCATAACGGAATCCCGTGTTCATTTCCTCAGTCAGGGAGATTTCTCTGTAAACAACAACATTCTGCTATTATTATCTACATCAACGACAGGCCTTCTTTATAGCGAGCACAGCGAGCGCAATAGACTAACGTGTAAGAACAGAGGAAATTCGGATTGAAATCTGTACATACGTCAGCCAAATTTCTCTGTGAAACATTCCCAGAATTCCTGCACTACCCAATGTCCTTTGCACAAATAAATAAATAAATAAATGATATTGTTAAGCATAAAAGGCTATCAAATTGTAGAAATCTTTCAAAGAAACAAAAAATAACTCTACAATGTTTTTCAACCAAAATTGCACTAGGTCTATAGTTTCAAACAGACGCTCGGCTGTCTCCGTAAGCTTCTACGAGCTCCGTGACGTCGTGTAACGTTGATGTTTGAAGTGGCTGATCAATTTTTAGAGTGTTTTTGATGGTAAAACTGCGCTCGCCCCAACGGTCACACCGTAAAACATATTGATTTAATATTTCAGATGAATAACTATAATGTAATCATGAAAATATGAATTAAAATCCCAGAGAGAGAGTGGGTCATTGTACACTTTAAAGCGAGTGCAACGCGCGACGCTCGTCACTGCGATCTCTTAAAGCAACGCATGTGTGAAAAGAAAATTCGGACTACTGAACATTCATTCGATAGAATCTTTTGACGCAGTAATTTGGACCCACAATGCATCACTTGTTAAAGCTACGTTCTCGCGAGAATAGCAGCAAAAGTGCAACTAAAAGTAGACAATTGCCCTGATTAAATGGATAAATATTGAAGATAAATAGTAAATGAAACATTCTTCATTTACTTTCAGCGCTGTTCAGGCTTCTATTTGGAAATGTAACTTACATACGACGTCGTGTGACGTCAGAGTCTAGACGTACCAAATGTCACGTGCAGTTTGACGAGCCCGATCTAAATTATAACAATATAAATATCTGCCCTCGCCATAACGGTCGCACCGTCAACATATTATATGGTTTTTAATTTATTACTATACCTCATATAAATAATCACAAGTAAACAGGAATAATATATGCTGTTTAAGGAGTAATTGTGGGATTATTACGAGACGCAGAGTCAATCCGATTGCATGGACTAACACAGAAATATATGTAGAGACAGTGTGAATCGAAGTTTAAGGTTGAAACAAGTGGAGCTTTTTAAGAAAGCTTACCGTCTTTAGCAACAACCTTAAACATTAAACTGATCAACACCTATCAGGCCGTATAATTCTTTTGAATTTCTTGATTTGGTATTTCTACATTAGCTTGTTACTGGCATTAGCCCTACCACGGTTGTCGCTCGGTCATCTCCCTTAACTTTGACTTGCCGAGATCTTTCGGCAAACCTCGACTGATTCCGATACCTCTTTCAAACGAGAAAAATGGGAAATTTAAAAAATAATAAAAAATTGTAAAGCCTGCAAGCAATTACTTTCAAATTTTATTTACAATAAATTAAAGAGACCATTTTAGTTATTGCTACAAATAATATGTTATTTAGAATTAAGGACAGATGATACAAACATATTTTTTCTTTGAAAAGATTTAATATCATGTCACAAGTTTAGAAAAGTGGATAATTCTTTAAAAATTTTCTCCTAAGAACTGGAAAATGAAATAGACTTGGAAAATATAAGTAATATTTCAATAAAAAAAATAAATATAGACAAATCACATTCAGTAAAGGTTTACAGGTGAAAACAAATTTCAGAAAATGTTACATTGGTGCTAAAAGTGTAATATAAACTTTAGAAAAATATACCATGCCAGGTGAATTTAAAGAGGAAGAACAAAATGACAAAAAATTAGCAATATCACATAGGCTGATTTTTACTATTTTGCTTTTCCTGATAAAATTCAATCTTGTAAAATTTTTACGTTGTACGAATATTAGATCATTAGAAAATTATCTCCCTTGCCTTGAACAGCATTTCAACCAATGAAATAATTTAAAGTTTTCTCATCATGCAATTTCTACCAATCACAAAAGAGATGACGTGCTTAGTCCGAAGACTGTAAAAAACTTCAACTTTAAAATACCGTCTTCATTTTTTAAGCCCAGAAGGACCAGTGGGGAGTACAACGTAAACAAACAAACCTTTATTTCTTATAATTTAATTTTTTGTGGAGCGATTATTTAGCGTTTTAAAGATTTTTTTTTCTATTGTACTCACTGCTTATAATATATAAGTGTTATAAATATAATCTGGGAACAAAATGTCCAACAATCCCCGGGGTCGAATATTTGGGGAGGGGGGAGGGGTTCCTGTCCACAAGTACCTCAATCTCTACCCAGAGTTATCGTTCCAATTGTTGTAGCGAAGCGAACGACAGCTCTGGGTAGAGATTGCAAGTACCTGTTGATAAGACATCGTCAGAATCTTGCACTGTAAAATTTTAGGTAAACATTGCCATATTTAAACTTTCAGGATAAGATCGGAAAAACGGTTGAATGATTTACTTTGTTATTGGAAATTTCGGGTTTGGTTATCGAAAACAAAGGTTGTGATTAGGGAAAATTTTAAGAAACGACAGGAATCTCTTCATGAAATCTAATACTTAAAGTGGCTGGCCATCCTCTACTGTTTGGCTAGGATTTGTCTCTTTTAGAACATGGGACTTTTAAAAAATGAGTGTTTTCGTTGTTTTGCATTTCTCATTGAAATGTGCATGATCTTGATGAGTTCGAAAATATGGTACATGTATAAATTTTTAATCACTATAAGGTGCCAATGTCGCCAGCGTGGCGCAGTGATTAGAGTCGCGAAGTAGGAAGTCAAACCTTATCTTGCACGTTAGAATCCCTATGGGACATGAAAAACGGTCCTTCGGATAAGACCGTATAAACTGAGGTCCCGTGTTGCAGTAGGTGCTGGTACGAAAAAGATCCCTATCTGCTCAAAGGCCGTAAGTGCCGAGTATAGGACAAAATTTATAGCTCTCCAACAGCAAGTGGTAGCGTCTCCATATGAGTGAAAAATTTTCGAGAGGGACGTTAAACAGCATTCAATCAGCATTCAATCAATCAATCAAGGTGCCAAGCTCATGACAAAGGAAGAGTTGCAACCATTTTTGATCGACTGAGGTCAGTTGCGGCCGAGATTGGAACTCACGACCTCACGAACACGACTACATTTATAAGTTTGATATAAAACAGTTAAAGAATCTAATCTCAAGGCTGGTTAAATGAACTTCCCAAAAGGGCGTTAGACCAAAATATATGATGTAGAACTTTAACTTTTGAGAAAAAAAGGGATTTTAAACTTTAAAAATTCACAAAAAGCGTTAACATGAATGTCTTAAAACATCGGGGTTATCAAGAAGGGATAAGAACCCCCTGATGAACGGTTACACCCACAGTGTGCTCTTTGTCATTATTGGCCGAAAATGTGTAGATGGAGGGGGGGGGCGAACCTCACCTGGATTTTACAGTGCTATTGAATGTTTATACTGAAGCTTAAAATCCCTAGCACTCCACATTGTAGTTGAAAACTTTTTGTAATAAAAATTAAACATATGAGAGTTGAAGTGATCAATCAGCACACCTCCTCTTAAATAAGTATTTTTAACGGTAACAAGAGGCCCAGGGGCCCAATCACTCCCCTGGGCAAATCGGCTAGGAAAAAGCACAAATCAGATCAGAACTAAAACGTTTACTGAAAGGGGGAGGGGGGATTGGATTTTAATACTACTTGAGAATGCCTTCATATTAACACAGCATATGACTTTGTTCTGTTCTTGATACAAAGATTTTTTAAAAAGCATTTTCTTCCTATATATAACTTTATAATAATTTGAATTTGATTCCCCATTTATTCCCTCCTTACCTCAAAGGGTCATGATTTGAATAAATCTAAATCTTTGATACATGAGGATGCTTACATTTCAATATGACTAAGCATGGCTTTTTTGTTCTTGGGATTTCCCTCCCCCTTTTTTATGTAAAACTTTGATCAACCATTGTGGCCCGTCCTACCCTTGGGGGTTATGATTTGAACAAATTAATTCTACACTACCCAAAAATGTTTGCATATAAATACTAGTATCACTAATCATGGCATTGCTATTCTTGAGAAGAAAATTTTTGCAAATATATTGTAATGTAAAACTTGCATCCCCCATTCATGTCCCACCTATGCCTGGGGGTTATGATTTGAACAAAATAGAATCTACTCTGCCTGAGGATGTTTTCACATAAATATCACTGATCATGACTTTAAAGTGCTTGAGAAGACAATTAAAAAAGATTTCCCTATATACTCCTATGTAAAACTTTGATTGGCCATAGTGGCCCAACCCTACCCCCCGAGTTCATGATTTGAACAAACTTGAATCTACACTACCTGCAGATGATTAAAAATGAGTTTCATCTTTCCTGCCCCAGTGGTTCTTGAGAAGAAGATTTTTAAAGATTTTTCCTATATTCCTATGTAAAAATTTGACCGGCTATTGTGGCCCCACCCTACCCCCGGGGGTAATGATTTGAACAAAATTGAATCTACACTACCTGAGGATGATTTAACATGAGTTTCATCTTTCCTGGCCCAGTGGTTCTTGAGAAGAAGATTTTTAATGATTTTCTCTATATACTTCTATGTAAAACTTTGTTGGCCATTGTGGCCCCACGCTACCCCCGGGGGTCATGATTTGAACAAACTTGAATCTACACTACCTGAGCATGCTTCCATATGAGTTTTATCTTTCCTGGCCCAGTGGTTCTTTAGAAGAACTTTTTTTTTATAAAAAGCCATTAATTTTTCACTAATTCATAATTATATCCCCTTGGAAAAAGGCATGACTGTCACAATCAATATTTAATTATAATTGTATTTACATAACGGTTATGGTTTTTATTTTGTTTACCCTTTACTGGACCTCTATATTTTTGTTACCTTATTGAACCTCAAGTTAAGTTTTGCAGGCATTGGTCAATTACGACCTATTGTATTATGAGGTATTTAATTCGCTGCATAGCTGACCAAGTAGCCGGAGTTCACGTTTTCTTAGAATTTACATACTTGACGTACAATCCAAGATGTGTAGCTAAGTAAGTTATCAACGGTAAGTTTGTTTTTTTTATTTTATATATAAGTTTTGAGTACTGCATTTAAGACGTAAAGTTATGTACGAATTTGAGTTAGGTAATGTTTTTGTCACTGTTTTCGTATACAGGTTTTGCTGGGTAGAGTTACTCATGCGTGTATGGTTCTATTTTTGTGCAATGTACTAAGTTATGTACGCACGTAAGCTATTTTGTTTTGCTGCTTATAAGTCGGTGTTGTGGGTTTAATAGTTAAAACCACTTTTGTTAAGATGTTGTGTATTCTTAACGTTTTTCTTATTCTAAAGTGTTCGGTTAGAATTACCGGTACTGTTTTGTATGGTGTGCCATATGTGCAACTGTAGTCAATGTTGACGTGTTATTTTTAGTATACGTAACTTGCGACTTACAATATTATTTAATTTATAGGTTCCAGAGATATTCCAGCCATATTCTATCTATAAAAGCCATTTTGCGTGGACACGTGGTACCAGCGTTACCTGGACCGGAAACCCACCGGGAGCCAGTTGGCGGGAGTCCGTCGTAAAACGGGGAGTTTCAGGACGCGGTCGCGTGGTACACTGGAATGGATATGGACATATAAAGACTTTAAGTGATATTTATTGTAGATAATTTTTATAAAATATGTTGTAAATATCTTTTTTTTTTATTGATTTTATTTATAGATAAACAATTGTAAATAGAAAAAAAAAATTCTTGTTTTTACTGACTGAACAGAGCACGACGGCTGACAATGACCTTCCATTTGAACAAACTTGAATCCACTTTACCTAAGGATACTTTGTGCCAAGTTTGGTTAAAATTGACCCAGTGGTTCTTGAGAAGAAGATGAAAATGTGAAAAGTTTAGAACGACGACGCCGACGACGACAGACAACGGAGAAATTTTGATCAGAAAAGCTCACTTGAGCCACCGGCTCAGGTGAGCTAAAAATGATACCCGTTTTTTAATATTTTTTACTTCTAAAGTTTCTCTATAGTAGATTCCATTAATTTTATCTATTTAACGGTATTTTTTTTTATTTCTGGACCATTCTTTTTAAGATAATAGTCTCCTTAATCTACTACATATCTAAATCGCATTGTATAAAAAATAAGATTTTTTTCTTTATTGAGGGGTGCCCCATATACGCAAAAAGTGCTTGTGCTACAGCTGCTATCTTCGTTAATGTGACGTGATAATGTATTACGATTGACATTACTGGACATAAAAAAAACTTTTAGTCCTCTGAGGGTCATGGGGGAACTTGAATTGGATTTTTAGCTCTACTGGTCAGAGACCAGAAGAGTGTATGCGATAGTAGTGTGCCCGTCGTCCGCCCGTCTATCTGTCTGTCTGTCTGACTGCCTGTGTCTGTCTGTCTGTTTGTCTGTCTAGCTGTCCATCTGTTTGTAAACATTTTTTTCAAAATGCTACTACTCCTACAGTTTTAGTCTGATTTCAATATAACTTGGCGCACAAGTAGGATACACAAAGGTTCATAATTTAGTGCATCGGTTTTTGATTTCGATGAAAAGTGTTCCATAGTTACAAAAATAGAATTTTCTTTGAAATTCATCCAAAACGCTACTCCTCCTACTGTTTTGGACTGATTTCAATATAACTTGGCACACAAGTAGACTACACTAAGATATATAAATAAGTGCATCTGTTTTCGATTTCGATGAACGGTTTTGCCATGGTTACTAAAAAAGAATTTCTGTGACATTTCACTAAAACAACACTTCTTCCTAGTTTTGGTCTTATATTTCACAAAAGTAGACAACAGTAGGATACTTAATTAGTGCATCTGTTTTTATGTGTTGCCATGGTTACTTAAAATCAAAATTTATGTGAAATTCCTTTAAAACGCTACTCCTCCTATACATTAACGTACACTAGTCAAAAACCGAATTGTCCGGCTACATCAACCTTGTTGACGAAAACATTTTTTCAACAAGACATTCTAAATGACTGTTTTTTAACTCTTAAATTGGATTTTTAATCTCAGTTTGCTGATCTAAAGGTATATATATTATTGTCCATAGAATAAATAAACCATTTTTGTATAATAAAATAGAATAGACTAATAGAATAAACTAATTTTGAATTCTATAAAAGTCAAAATGTGGTGACATATTCCGAATTTTTTATAGAATATCATTTGAAAGAGCTGTAGATCTCTTGAAAAAGATTTGATTTGTGCTTTTTGCTGCTAAAAGTATAATTTATTATCTCAATTTATGACATAGATCACAAACTTTCTTTGATTAAATACAATTTTATCGTTGAAATGTGAAATTTAAAATTATCCACATTAACTAAACATTGCTTTTCTCGCATCGTATGTCCGATAACTACCAATTATATAGCCGATAACGCGTTGAGCGCGCTGGTATGTTAAGGAAGCATATCAGTTATTTCTAGGGAAATTCAGACTTTTTGAAGAAAATTTAGTTTAATAAATTACCAAAACCACTGATAAACGTAAACTGTAATTTACTATTGCATACAGATAAAAGCGTGTCTAACGCAAAGACACATGCATTATCGCTGCGGCATCACGTGACTTCGATGAATAGCAAAATTTTCCTTAATAAAAAGGCTTACAGAACAACAACACCCCGGAGTTTGATAATTTTCTTTGAGTTTGTAATATAGCTGAAAAACATCTATTTTATCTAAAAAGTGCTGCGAGAATCCCACTGTCTTGTCCGTAAAATATTTATTCCAAACATTCGCACGAAACCTTACCCTTTGTTTTGAATTTTATACATATGAATCGAGATTTTTCGTACAACCTTGCTTAACTCGGGATTCTAGCAACACTTTCCAAGTTTGTCAAAACGCAAACTTTCAATCTGTACAAATCGTATGTTTTGAAATATCCAGCTTATTGTTGTTCTGTTGCATTTTTTGGTCAAGAATGACGGACAATAGGCCAACCGGGATACATAATATAGGTGACTGTCTTCGAAAGAGAATATAATCGATGAAAATAAATTAGCATACCTGTTTAGTAAATTGAACTCCATATGAATTTAACACAATATATCCGATATTTCCTTTTCAACTCCATTTTACGTATCTTTGAACATACCGCCTTAGCCAAATTCTCTTTACACGATATGATCAATTTCCAAGTTACTTGATGTATACATATGACGTCATCAGTGGTAGATCTCAATCATAATGACTGTTTCAGCATAACAAAATTAAAACATTTTATTTTTGTTAATATTTTCACGTTTCTAATCATTTTCTAGAGTTAAATTACATAGCTAAATGCCAATATTACGAAAACCTGATTTCTAAAATTGACGTCATCTTGCCTACTATGACGTCATAATGCAGCACTGATTTAGCCAAGGTAGAATATTTTGTATGCTTCCTTATTCCCCCTGCGCGGTGTGATGAGTCATATCTCGCTCAAAAAGTGCTGCTTGATAGCTTGGTGCTCCACATTACCGCTTAACTTCACCGTCTTTGACATTGTCTAATTCAAAGCGCTTTGGAATGTATCCTCATACATTTGTCATTAATGTTGTCATATATATGAAATTTTAAACATATTGGTGATACATTGCTTTTTACATTGCTGAACATACGCCAAAATTTTTGGATTCAGATAGTTGGTTCGTGTTTACGCAATGTAAACGTTTGAACGAGGACCTCATTTTAGACAAGATAGAAGCAATCCAAAAAGGAGTTCAAACTGGGCGACGGCTCCCTGGAATTCGATCTGTTTCATGTCAAGTATCCGGAGGAAGTGGTGGACAGAATACAAAACATCTACAAGTGAATAAGGAGAGTTTCAAGAACAATAAAAGAGCCATCGTTCGGATCGACAGTCCGTGGGATAAATTTTGTTTTAGCTAGAGCAATCGTCGTCACCCGGTAACACATTCAGAAACCGGAACATCCAGACCCCGAATGGGAAAAACAATGGCTAGCTATGCGGAAAGGAGATAGGCAATCCTTGGACCAGAAACCAGAAGCAATAGCCCTCGTGGTACAGGCCGAGTGTGATATCAATCACTCTTGTGGATCTGCAGAGTGGACGAAGCTACAACAGGTGTTAGCTCCTCAGTATCGACTGAAAATATTTCAGTTCAAGGCCACTTCGACTAAACTCTGTTTAGAGCCTATTTACAAAGGCTGGGGAGACGGAACTTGTTTGAACATTTTGTTAGACGACCATCATTGCGATGCCATCTTATCCATGCCGGGAGTGACGGGGAACCCCTATTACTGTGATCATTGCAATGTGGGGTACAGTCACATTACAGATCATCGGTCCCAGTGCCCTCATCGCTGTAAATATTGTTTAGGATACCCCCGATGTCCCGAAGACGGGGCCCACATTCAATGTCAGGAATGTCAAGGATTTTTTAAGAACATGACCTGCTACGAAAATCATTTAAGACCCTATAGTAAGAAGACCACCACCAGTGTTTGCAATTTAATGGGACGATGCGAGAAGCATCAGTCCTGGATTCCTAAGAAATTGTTTCCTCGTCACAAGTGCGGAGAACAGAAACAATGTAAGATCTATAAGAAAATCGTCGATGCCGATCATCAGAGCTACGTTCAACAGAAGCCTGAGAACAAGAAGAAGGGGAAAGAGACCTTACAGTTTTACATCTATTTCGATTTCGAATGCACTCAGGAAACCGCGCGGGGATGTTAAGGCAGCACATGGATCAGAATTCGGCGAATTCACACTTTTTTAAATAATGTTACACTAATAAATCGGAAAAGTCAAGGATAAAACTTTTGCTACAATTATGAGTTCTATAGACTTCAAGGGCGCTTATACTACAGGAGGCACTTCACCAAGACGTCATCACGTGACGTCTATAATTAGAAAATATGCCTTAATGAAAAAGTGAAAAGTTTAACACTACCCCGGGGAAATCAATTTTAA
>NW_026927843.1:0-32180 GCF_032062105.1 Saccostrea cuccullata
ATAAAATATTACTAAAGGTAGTAATTTTATATACCGTATGAGGCAAAAAAAGCAAAATTAAAAACACTACAGATTATATAAAATCTTGAACGGCAAGAATTTAGGGATAGCAAGACAGGCGGGGAATATACCAGAAGTGTTTCATATTAATTTAAATATTATCTGGCTTCTGAAACAGAGTTGATCAATTGTTTTACCCATTTTGAATATTGATATTGGTGTTTTCCTATCTGATTTTTTGCGATGTTATTTATTTTCCTTTATATCCCAATCATGACAATGAGGACACGTCGGTTGTGATCGATCAGCAGGGGATATTCACTCCTCCGTGGCACCTGATCCCACTACTGATGTTTTAGAGGTCTGTGTTTGCTCTCCTCCAATGTTGTATTGTTTAATTGACTTCTGACCTTAAATACTGTTCGTTATCCCTCTATATTACATGGTGATAAAAGTTATGTCCAGCAAGCATAAATATGATTAGAGTTAAACATATATTTTATTTCATTTTTATACCATATATAATTTACATTAACTTCAGTGTACATGCAAAGTTTGGGGGAAATCTACCGTCCAGGTATTTTTGAGGGACCGTCTCAAAATACAGGTACATTTACTATAGGATTATATAGGAAAATGCCAATCTTTAGCACTTTAAAGCAAATTATACAAATACTACAATAGACATTTTGTACAAACTATAATATTTGATGAGTAATACTATATTATACTATATATGTAAGAAACACAAAATTCTACCATCTTGTTACCAGAGGGGGCATCTCAAAATGCAAAAAATTAGCAAATTTTACTATTTTTATAGAGTATTACAAATTATGACGTACACAATGGATTCACATGAAAACATAATAAAAATATTGGAGATATTCTCAAATTTCTGTGTTTTAAATTTCAAAAGCGTATGTTTATTACTTTTTCTTTAATAATATTTTCATTGCCCCTTTCTTTAAGAGCTACAGATTATCATAACGTCAAAAACACACTGCAACAACGTCAACCTACCTATCAATTGCAAAATAGGTTAAAAAATCAGTTATATCAAATTGTAATTACATTTTTATACCTATGATTTCTTAATTGTGTTTAATTTTAATAATTAAGCGAAGAAGGTTGCATTAAAACACTAAATACGCTTCTTTTTTCTATGATGCGTGAAATATTGCACAATGGAAACTAAAGTCGGCCCTCTTAATTTTACAAATAATGTATGGATATGACACTTTTTCCTCTGTAGTGTAAATTCAATGTGCTCATGAAGTTAAAGCTGACATGAACTCTTAAAAAGGCATCAGTTTTCATCTTTGTACGACTTACTACATTCCTGTACGCCCTTGTCCGACATATTTGTTCGATTCCGCCATATTTATCCAAGATTTTCGGCCACCTGTACCTGCTATATATAGCCCTGTAGAACTGTTTCACTTGAGTGATTTTCTAGCCTGGCTGTCGACATGTACACATATCCGATAGCATAGTTTTTGAAGTCCATAAAAAAAACAAAAAATGTTTGAAAAGAAAGAATTCAACAAAAAATAGAACTATATCTCGAGAATTAAATTATTTTTGAATGCATTTGCTGCAATATAGAAAATACACTAACACGGAATCTATCATTTACAGGAAAAACCCATGCATCAAAACGCGTCAAACGCAGTGATAAAACATTTACCTGAATATACTGATCGTTATGGGGATGTGCACATCTTCGATGGAATTAACCCATTTTACTTTTATTCAAATTTGAACTGGAAGTCGTGTAATCCATTGCTAACTCAACAGTAAAAGATGCTTGGACACACGTGGTCCATAAACCATTGGATTTTGGTCAGGGAAAATATCAAAGGTTGAAAGCTCAGTAGGGTTGATTGAAAAAAAAATGCAAGTGATTTTTTCAAAAATTAACATTACTCTTGTCTGTAAATGTTGTAAATAAAATTTATGATTACATGGTACATGTTAACTTCATTAAATCTATAATAAAGCATGCATTATTACGAATCATTCACCTTTTGAAGATATTTTCCTGTGATAGGAGGAGGGGGGGGGGTAACATGCATGTTAACATTCTCATAAAAATAATTTAATAAAAACGTCTGAAACAGATAGGATTTATTTATGATTAATTATTATCAAATAAATACTGTGTATTGGCATTATTAGACCTAATATAATTTTATTCAAAGTGATTTATAATATTATTCACAATGCCGGGAAGAAAAAGTGAGCAAGTTCACATACCTCACGTTCCCCCAAAAGTCGAAGCGCTGTTTCCTTGTAATATGTACATCTATACACATTGTGTCCTAAATACTGCAAAGTTTCATGAAATTGTTTGCTAACGGTTTATAAAAAAATTGCGCTGACAAACTGCTCATCTCGATTATCATATTACTGAAAAATGCAAAATTCACTAAATTTTAATATAAACAGGGATGGTCAAACTGTGTGTTGAACACTATTGAATGTACAAATAAATTTTTGTATTCTGGTTAAATGCTTTTATTTCTTGAACTAAATAATTACCGTATATCAAACTACTCGGTTTAGATTTGAGATTAGTACTAAAATAATCAGTTAAAATTCATAAAAGAATTTTGCGATGCAAAGCAACTGCAGACTATATAGAATGTTTATTAGAACTATTGAGAGACAATTTTCAGTTACACGTTATGAAGCAGTTATAAATATACTTTAGTTACCCCCCCCCCCCCCTTTTCAACAGCGCAAATACCAAATAACTTCTTTTTCCACTTGGGAAATTTAAGTAATCCCTGACCTGAAATGATCAGCACGAAAAGTGTTTTGATGTGCTAGTCTGTACGGAGTAATGACAGTGTGTTTAAAAGACCTTTTTTGAGTTTATTTCTTTTTTGTGATGCATATTTCTAAATGGAATTCAGGGTGTATATCACTTACTTGTGCAATGTTATAACGATGCAGTAACCTTATTACCAGGTATGGGTACGTTTACAGCGTTCGACGCGTTTTCAGATATGCATCAATTGCATAGGACCTGCAAATCAAAGACGTTGGTTGTTTTGCTCCATTCAAATGATATAATTTCAAAATCTGTTTGCAGATTTTACTGCTTTTTATTTCAAGTTTATTCTGCATAAATTGACGCAATGTAAAAACACGTACTCATGCATCCAAATTTCTCCTCCAAACTTGCATTTTTTTTCTTTTGATTCAAATTAATAATTATTCAGAAATATGATTATTATGTTGTTTATTGTGGTTTTGAAATGTCTTGATCACCCCATGTGTTCTCATATGCTTTACCATCGGAGAGATGTGCACAAGTCGATACCCAAGCCAACCAGCTTTAAGGCCCTTGACACTTTTCCCTCTGTAGTGTAAATTCAATGTGCTCATGAAGTTAAGGCCCTTGACACTTTTCCCTCTGTAGTGTAAATTCAATGTGCTCATGAAGTTAAGGCCTTTGACACTTTTTCTGTAAAAAAATTAATGTGCTCATGAGGTTAAGGCCTTTAGGCCTTGTGTTTACACATTCCATATGTTTGTTATGGCAATTAAGCACTGCATGCAATTAGGAACTAAACACATACTTGGCTGTTCCCCATTGTAAACTACGTGATGTGAGTATAGACAGCAGAGTTTGATTATAGTTTATTTGTCAGCACGACCACTGTACCTGTACCCGGACTGATGACCTCCTAGGACACTGATCAGCTGATGGAGGCAACAAAGGCAGGATGTAAAAGAAGATGGTTGGAGAGTCCCTAGTGATCAGGTATGATTCAAATTGATTTGATAAGTTTGTAAATCTCTGCTTATGTTAAGCACACTTAGGTAAAAATTAATCATATTTACAACTTTAGATGCATAAACTTCTTTATTGTGGATTCAATTTTGTTATACATTGTACTAACTTCTTGGGGATTCAGAAGGTGCCAGTCAAAGAGGGGGGGGGGTCATGGCAGTGTTTGAAACTCACTGTAAAAATAAGCTAGACATACGGGGCTGATAGCTAGTGAAAGTTGTCTGCCCTGCCAAAAATGTATTAGCTCGAAAAAAATATTTGTCTTTTTTATAAGTTCATTTTAGCAATAATGTGAATGGGGCCAGCTCACTATATATTTGATCCCGTACCTACAGGTTGATTAATTCTGACCGTTTGCTTATTGCACTTTGCACCCAGTAATATTAGTTGATTTGAGAGAGTTTAATTAAACATCTATATTTTAATTTATGGAAAATTGTTATTTTCCAACCATGCATCAATACATTCAAATCTGTTTGCCCGTGACAAAATTTAAGTGTCTCGGGCTGTTAGGGGCAAGGTTAATAATCAAGGTCAAACAACAGTACAAATATATGTACTAGTGCGTGGCCTTGAGACTGTGTCAGACTAATGATTTTTATTCTGAAATAATAGCACTAACCAGCATGAAAACTGATTAAGTTTTATACAGATATACTAAGTTTACAAAAATATAGGCAAAAAGAAAAAAAAAAATCCTGCTTGGAATGTAGCCCTTTTAGTCTCTTGTTTTAATTTTGGGCTCACAAAATATTTTCTTCCTTAACTCTCATAAGCTTGTGACATGAGCATATGGTTCAAGTCCATTGAAATGTGCATTAGTTTAAATTTGAGATCTAGTTTGACTATGAAACTATTCAATATCTTTCTTTAAAATCAACCTGCTTTGAAAGTTACATTTGAAATGCTTGCAAAGATAAAAAACATTGAAGAAGCCTTTTTGAAAATAGAAAAAAAACTGTGTCACAAAGTTTGTAGAATGTGTGTAAATAACAGCATACAGATAATTTTATCAGCATAGTAAAGCTTGATAATAGATTGATTGTAAATTTAAATAGTTTGATCTACCTGTCCTAGATAAGTGTCGTTATAGCCTGACTTGTGTTACAGGGCTTTGAGACCTGAATAAGATGACCCTGTTTTGACATCAGCCCCAGATTTAGGACTTGTTTAGGTGGAGTTACAGCCCCTTGCAGTCATGTGAGTAGCTTTTGTATTACATTTCTGTGTACCTTGTGTTTTATTAAATTTGAATATTTAAACTTTGAACTTTGATAAACTTGACTGCAAATGATTCTCATGTCAGAGCTGCTGATATGAATGAGAAACTAGAAAGAAATATTGGTCTGTGTCCAAAATATCTGGAGACATTTTAGCTGGTGTATATTTTATCTCTCAACCAGCTTTTAAACCAACTTAGCTTTTTTTGTACATGTATGCATGTAATTTGAGCACATTATATGAGTGGATAATTGAGAGCTATTATGCCTGTAGAATTTTTGTCTTTAAGGACGTTCGATCCTGGGCGGATTTCAAAATGCGACGTTTCCCGTCAAAATTAACCATGTGACCTGAACTCCGATATTTTTCGCAGTATATCCTACTCATATTTTAGAGTGCGATTGAGAATATTTTGTATTTGTACACGTGCGGTAGGGTTTTGAATTCCGATTTTTCCTGGGGACGACTGGGATCGAAAAATGATTTTTTTTTTTAAATCTAAATTCCCACAAGACCTGGTTAATATAAAATTGCAATGTTCATGGAGCAGATCTAGAGTACCAAAAGATATGTAACTAAACTTCAAACCAATCAAATATTACGAAACTATACTTGAAAGGATTGATTGATTGTATGTTGTTTAACATCCCTCTCGAGAATTTTTCACTCATATGGAGACGCCACCACTTGCCAAATTTCGTCCTATACTCGGCACTTAGGCCATCGAGCAGTGGGGGATCTTTTTCGTGCCAGCACCTCCTTCGACAAGGGACCTCGGTTTATACGGTCTCGTCCGAAGAACCGGTCTCCACGTCCCACAGTGGGATTCTCACCCGCGACGTTAGGATCGACATCTTTAGGGTAGGGTGGTGTAATTTCGACCGATTATTTTTTGTACTTAAGATTTGTTAAAGTATGTCACTGTTATGTTATGCTACAACTTTTACTGAATCTTTCAGATTACATCGATTTTGTATATATTTTTGGTCATAATATGAAATAAATGCGTTCGATTTACACGATATGTGTGTTGGGTGATTTCGACCGCATACGGGGTATTTTCGACCGATGAGCCAATACAAAGGAAATAATTGGCGTCAGCTCTAATATAGAAAAAAATATATATGAATTAAATTTTTTCTGCTGTACAGAATAAAGGATCGAGTAAAAATACTGACCCAAAAAATGACAATTTTCAAAATGTACCTAATTCGAAGACATCGAGTGCACCAGATATGTTCATGACGCCGATTTGCCAATTGGTTAAAGCACCAACAAATGTACATACACAGGTATCTAAACCGCACGTAAATAAATCAAATGATTTTTCACTATTATAGTACTAGTTTCTACCACGTATTAATGTACATAATTCTTATCAGAATATTTTTTTCCGGACGGTGATGAATTCTTTGTGGTGACAGATAGTGAATTGCGTCATTTTACGTTGGTCGAAGTTACCCACTGAAGCCGTATCCATGCAGGGATAACTTCGGACGATTTCTGTTCAGCTGATTTGCAATTTAATTTGTAAAAACTAACTACTAAAATTAAAAGGGTATAAATTTCATTTTCAAAATAATATTTGATAAATGTCACGTCAGGGATATCCATTGATTGTCTTCCCATACAAGATTTTTCTGAGGTGATGGTTCGCCGAAGTGGCAAAAAATATACTCGTCTGTAATTTTTCGGGTGATAAAGCCTATTCTTTGATGAATTTTCCAATAACGATCTTAATAACGCTCTTGGAAATAAAATTATTTTGGACACAATATATTAAAAATACGTTTTCTTTCTGAATAATAGAATTGTACATACACAATTATACGCCATAAACAAATTATATTAAGGTATTTATGAACGGTCGAAATTAACCAGGTGGTCGAAATTACACCACCCTACCCTATACCTCGCGACTGTTTTAGCACAAAATTTCACCGCCTTGTCTAGAAACATCTGTACGTTGTATTTTTCGGCTGCTATGATGTAATCCAGTAGTGACGTCACTGTCAGACTCGTTTCTGGATTACACATGCTCTAAATACCACTGCGCCACGCAGGCAACTTTATTTGAAAGGAAGAATGGACATTTACATACAAGAATATACCATGATGTAATACGGCTTTGAACGAATTGCATTTTACGATACTGCAAAAATAAAGCAAACAAACTGCCAATTTCTCACAATTGTGTTTAATATCTTATTTCATGATTAGGTGAAACTTCAAGAAAAGACAGTGAAACAACATAAAAGTAAGCAAATAGATTAACAGATACTTTACATTTCTCAGTCCATTGGAATAGACAAAATTGCAAGTGTTACATTGCACACAAAGATTTGTCCATTTAATGAAGTTCTCACCTCCACCCTGTTCACTGTTTATTTTGGTCCTTGCAAATGATGAACTTGTGTGTGTGGTCGTAAAAATAGGACCACCATCTTCTCAGTGTGTTGCTCTTCACAGGGTAATCTTTGCAGTATCTGCCGTACACATTGAATTTAATGTCAATATCATTCACACCCGGAACAAACCACCCAGACCATTGCCCACCGGACCATCTGATTTGGTACGCCACGACTCCTTCCTCGGAGATAGAATTGGTCCAAATTTGGCTCAGATCAGCATGCCACCCACATTCTTTGTGTCCAACTCTTCCGCGGATGACTTCTTTACATACTGGCTGGGTACGGGTGTTGTGTTTCACCAGATCATTGCTGTCAACCAAGACCACCAAACCGAACACCACCACAGCAAACAACTTCAACATGATTTGGTTTTTTCTGGATTGCTTTTTCGTTAATTAAATTTCAAATCAGTATACGCCTTATTTTCTGTTGATGAACTATGATTTGATTACCATTGCACTTGCCATTTTATAGAAATAAATTCTGGAAAGTCCCGGAGAGCCATAAAACAACAGCTGTAAGTTATATAACACTAGCTCTTTTTTCAAGTGTGATGTTTGTTTGTATAAGACAAAACAAGGGGGTGTTCAAAAAAGTTCGCAAAGTAATTGAATTACATGAGTGTACTTCTGTGAAAGAAGTAAAATTACTAGTAGGTTTCAGTATTCTGAATTTTTAAGTTGTCCCCTCACATTTCAATGCATAATTATATATCTGCCAATGTGGATGACGTATGGGCGCCTTCCTTTTGCCATATCTTTTATGTTTAAAGTCTAAACGAGATTTTAGGAAAATAATAATTATAATATTATCATTTTTAAGATATTCAACTACTTTGCTAGAATTAATTTGGCGATTTTTTCATAACAAATTGCTCATCTAAGGACACATCTCTTCTCCAGCTTAGCTGCTTTCACTGGGCTACAGAACAAAATTATAATTTTAAGCAGTTCCCTTCCTTCACTAAAACGAATCAATCCAATTAATGATTAAACTTCTGGCAACTTTTTTGTCTTTATAAACCTTGTACAAATTATTATATTCTACTCCAAAGGAATTTCCAAACTATACGCTTTCAAAGTCTTTTTTTTTTGGCTCGAGTACAACAGAGTTAACCATTTTTGGTAACAAATCACCTACATATTGACGTCATTTTAACATTGTGCCGCCACAAACATGGAGAAAAACATTATAAAACATTTGTTGCTTCAAGAACTTTTGAGCACCCCTAGCACTATAACTGATAACTGTGTAGTTTACATGAAATATGTGGAGTTAACGAACAGTATTCAAGCTCAAAATTCCATTAAAGATTACAAAGAAGGAGCAGAGCAAACACGGACCTTTAAACCATCAGAGATAGGATCAGATGCCATGATGGAATAAGCATCCTCTTCCGACCGGTCATACCTCCTTGTCAGGCATGGTCGAGATATACTGGGAAAATCCGTAAACAATTCAGTGTTTAAACAAGCATTATGGGAGTATTTCATAAGCAATGATACATGTCACCTACTGGGTTCCTCTGTTCTCTTAGGATACCATTCTCTATCTAGAGTTGTCGTTCCTGCTTCGCCCCCACATACACCTCTGCCAACGCTTTTTAATTAAGATTTTAAGATTAAGATTTTAATTTTCATACTTTTAGTTTTATAGTTCTCTAAAAACTTTGAAAATAAGTCGTTTTGAGGGATTATAAATTTAAAATAAATGATGAATTATCATCTTCAAAGATAATTACATTAATTAATAATCATTTAATTTCGAATCTTCACTTTGTACAAGAATCTTGTACAACGAGCGTTGACGAGGTGTTGTGAGGGTAGCAGAAGACAACTCTGGATATAGAATGTGGTTGCAGACTACTAAGAGTTTACCCCTATATTTCATTGACCTTTAGGTGAGCTAAAAATGTCACTTTGGTACGTGACCGGGATTGGCCTGTCAAATTAAATGGAAAAATTCATTAGAATGAGGTCAAAAGGTGTTCAAATTCATTAAGTTTTATTGCATTTGAAAGTGTGTGTGATTATAAAATGCAATATGTTACCCGGCACTTGAAACACAAATAAAACATTTTCTCTCTTTTTATGGTACTGAGAGGCTGGGCCTTATTGCAACTCATGAATCTGATTTTTTTAAAATTTCCTAAAGTTCATTTTTTAAAAAATCTGGTGGGAGGGTTTTGAAATAGATCAACATGTACTAGATAATCTAAATTAGATAGTATTATTAGTACTCTTGTGGGAAATTTTCAACATTGTATTTTTTTAAGTATCTGTAAGTTTTCGCTCTGACATGAATAGAAAAAATCTATTGAATATGTGAATGAATATGGGACATATTTTTTGACTGATGTGATTTTGAATAGGAACATGTAGATAATTAATTAAAGTTGTTAAGAGTTTTACAATAAACGTAATTTAAACTAATTTAAAAACATTTCATTTTTGAAAAGGACAGACAGTACAGACAGTACATGTCAAAATTAAATGATATCAAAAAACTGCTATGCAGTTAGAGTATGAGGAAACTTATCCCAACTGGCAGATTAACAGTAATGAAAACTCTTATTATACCTAAACTAAATCATCTGATTCTTACATTACCAAATCCTAAATCCGAATTTCTAAAAATGTTTGAGACATAGTTGTTTCACTTTTTATGGAATAGTAAAATACATAAGATAAAGAAAAATGTTATAATTCAGGACTATAAATATGGAGGATTGAAAATGGTAGATTACATAGAATTTATTTCTGCACTTAAATCATGTTGGATTAGAAGACTCATTCACTCTCAGATGCAAAATGGGTAAAGTTGTTTAAAGCTGAACTAAAAACAGACATTGAAAGCTTGTGGATAAGGGCTCAGATTACATTCTAAATTTAACAAAGAATTTAACAAATAATTTTTGGAAAGAGGTCCTTAATTCCTGGGTAAGACTTATAAATATAAACCAAGAAAACAAACATGTGTTATCAAAATATATATGGAATAACCCACACGTAATGATTAACAGAAAATCTTTTTTTCTGGAAAAGCTATTTTGATGAAGGCTTTGTCTTTTTAAATGACCTTTTTGATAATGATGGTAACTTTTAAGCTTAATTTGATACCATAGTAAACTTAAAAGTGAAAACAAATTTTGTTAAGTATATAATGGTCTTAAGAGGGCTACTGTACATCACTTTATTTTTGCGACACCTTATTTTAGCGAGATAGTCATTGACTCTTTATTAGCGTGACAAAATTTTCACAAATTGTGGTCATTGCTCCATATAATATTAAGGAATTCTATTATACGCGAGAATGAAATTTTTGCGAGCATACCGTCTTACGTAATTACGCGAAAAAAATTGCGAATAAAAAGTGATTTACAGTATATTAAAAAGACTGAAGTATGCAAGAATAGAGGACATTAAAAGATTAAAGATTATTGGACCAAATATTCCAAATTCAACTCTCATATTTTATAGAAATAATAAAGGATGTAAAGATATGTATGAAATATTTATGAATAATAAGAGAGAGCCAATCAGTTCTCTTTTAAAATGGAATGAAAATAATGTTTTCTTTGATGAAGCAGATTGGAATAAAATATTTGAACGTCCTTTCAAAGTTACTCAGGAATCCAAATTTCATTGGCTCCAATTTCAAATATTACACAGAATTATTCCAACAAATTATTATCTTTTTAGATTGAAGTTGATTGATTCACCAGCCTGTACATTTTGTTTAAGTGACATAGAAACAATTGACCACTTGTTTGTAGAATGTTTTAAAGTAATATGGTGTAGGATTGAAGAATGGGTTTTGGAAAAAATTTGAGATTCATTGTAGTTTTGACAAACAAGTAATACTTTTTGGTAAATATGAGAACAGGAATATATGTAAATTACAAAACTTGATAATACTTATTGTAAAACAATTTATTTTTGCTATTGAATATAAAAGTGTTCCAAAATTAAGTATTGATATCCTAATAAAGAGGATTATAGAGAGAATTTTTATAGAAAAGGCTTTGTTATTACAAAGTTGTAGATATATGGAATATGAAAGGCACTGGCAAAAAATCTGTGATGTACTTTGAAAAAAAAAATCTACATGTATTTTTATGATGAAATCTAATTACGTGCTAATTCTAAAGACTTACATTAGTTGATTGTAAATATTTGAATGCATTTTTAAGTACTGCTGACCCCCCCCCTTTTTTTTTTTTTAGATAAAACAACTTTCACGTTTACAAGTAAACTTTGTACTGTTGTAAAAGAATGACATTATCAAGAAATTCAAATATGTATGTGTATATATATGCTTTGCTTATATATATTGTTTGCTTTGTATACTTGTGAAAGCCAATTAAAAAAACAAAAAAAAAACAAAAACAAAAACAACAACAACAAAAAACAAACAAACAAAGAAACGCCGACCACTCTTTGATCAGAAAAGCACATATGACACTTCAGATCAAATAAGCTTATTTTTATTGTCAGTTGACACTCGAATTCTTGATTAGATACATTGTAGGCTTTTCAGTATTTTTATTTTTTTTTAGTTTGATTTAAATAGTAAAATAGATAATGAACTTTATGCTTTTGTCCCCTCAATACTCATAATAAGGACTGGTGACATTTTTTAAAAAAATTTTTGAAGGCGGGGAAATCTGATTTCATTTTGATAAATTTACTTGTTTCTGGAATATGCGTAATGTCAAATACTGGCGTTGGTTAAACATACCAAAATTAAAATCACGTTTTCTAAAAGATTTGTCTATTGAGTCTATGTATGCTTCATAGTGTTTTACCAGTTTTTGCTTTAGAAAGACGGAAGTGAGAAAGATTTCGAAACAAACCTGTCATCGATACAATTGTACAATAAGAGAATACCGATCATCAGGGTATGATTCTTATCAAGCCATTGAAGCCCTGGATTTAACAAATTACAAAAAAAAATTAAATACCCATATTATAGTTGTTTCCTTAGAGATAAAGTTGTTTGCATTGTCAAGTACACATCCAGAAATGGAGGGTTTATCACAAGATCAAACAAAATAAACAGAGTCTATTTAGATTCCTAAAAAAATTATATCCTCTAGTAAAATGTTTTATTACAAATATCTGAAACCACGAAATCATCTTATTTTTTTATCAAATATAAATATTAAATGAATTTTATAGCTTATAGATTTTTTGAGATTAGTCATTTTTACATTTCACCTCGGGGGCAAATTGGGGAACGAAAAATAACGTTTTTCATTTTATTGTAAACTAGTTCCTTGTACTCCTATACATTTTAAGCATCCTTTTCATCTTTTGCAAGATGCTTTGAGATGTCTGTAGATGTGTAATTAAGAATTTTGAGTTTAACCCTGGGAGCCAAATGATAGTCTCTCATGCGTATACTATACTGTAACCATTTTTCTAAGACAATTAAGAGTTTCCTAAAGAGATCTTGTTACTCTCTCTCTCTCTCTCTCTCTCTCTCTCTCTCTCTCTCTCTCTCTCTCTCTCTCTCATGGACCTTTAAAACACAGTTTCTGAGATTTAATATCTTGAAAGCAATTCGATTCTGTTTATACTCATTAATATGCAAATTAAAATACTTACACTGTTATTTTTTCATATTCAACTTTATTAACAGAAAGTGCAAAAAATGTCTTGTATTTGAGAAAAGTGTTTCATTTTACACATTATCATAATATCGCTCTAAACAATGCACTAATAATGCAAAAAATAAGCCAAGGAACATCCATCGTCATTGTTCTGCAACCTGCTGAGGAATCTAGAAAGGAATAAAAAAGAAATATTCCAATGAAATGCTCGATAAAGTTAGGTTGATAAATAAATCATGCAACTATTACAGAAGATGTACCTTTGCAGCCATGCTTTTTCATCTGATCTTTAACATAGAAGATGTTTAATTCCACAGGAATATTTTTGCATGCTGTAGCAACTTTGTCAACACATGCAATAACTTCATATGATTTCCTAGGAAAAGAAATTATATCTGATTAAACGTCAATATTCGAAATATTTTGTATTAAATAAATCTTATCTTTGTATTTATAGTATCGTATATTACGGTTTTTTTTTTCAAAGGACGGTATCTGTGATTCTTAGTAGTTTGAATATTTCTATATTATGAATGCCATATAACATGTATTTGATAGTGTATAGAGTTGGCAATATTTTAAGAGTTCTTTGAATATCAATCTTATTTATAGTTTAAGGTGGAACAGCTCTATGATGCAAGAGATACTTTTTCAAAGAATTCAACGATATCATGTTCGATATTTTGTCTAATGTAGTTTTAAGGTACTGTAAACTATTATTAAATAAATTCATCAAAATCAATTTAGAACAAAAATATAACTTCTATTTCTTAATAGTTTTTTAGCCGGGCTTATTGCTCAAAGAGCAATTGCCGGCTTATGTGATCCTGTTCAAGGCAGGATGTTGACCCCATAGTCGCCATTTTAAAGTTACGTGCAAAAATATAGTTATTACTCTCAACTGCTTTTGAGATAATACAAACGCTAAATAAAGCAACAAAAATAAAGCGAAGTTTTATCTATATAAAATAAACATTAGTAGTAATGACTTTCAAAACTTCATAAGTCAAAGAACATAGTTCATTAGCGTAAGGATTTTTGATAATCAGTCAGTTACCGTAGTACTCTACACATACGAGGTAAAGCAGGAGAGGGAACCAGACTGGCCTGTTTGTTTACATTCAGCTGCGGTACCAGATTAATTCGGTCATTCTGACAAAATTGGACCGAGGATTGAAAAACTCACTGTCAGTGTCTTATCATTTTTATTGATAGTTTTAAAATAATTTTTTTCATCAGAATATAAACGTGATTCATCTAAGAAATCCATTCTACTCTGTAAATGAGCCCGGCTCTCTGTACTTCTTAGTACTTTGATTTTAATTGGCTATAAACATTTGCACCTTGTTATGTTAGTCTTCTACAAATTTCAAACTTTTTCTCTTTTATTTAGAATGTTAAAACTATAAATTTATCAAATATCATATACATGTATAATTCATCTATCAGTTGTATATTTTTTTTTTCTTTAATAAAAATCATTGTCAGAATTTTATTAATTATGATTAGAACAATTTTTTGTTGAAATTTTGAGCAGGATTTGATCTTTCAATACGTTATATGACTTACTTGCATATAGCGTCAAGTTCAGAAGGATTTTCCTTTATTGCATTCTTCATTTTTTCAATACAGATAGAAACAGATGCATTGGAACAGGTTGTCAGCAAAAATGCCTGGAACAGAATTAAGTAATTGACTTGAGATTTTAGTTTAAGACAGAAGTGTCCATACACAAACACACCCAGCCTCACATACAAAAAAAAAGAATGGGTTTTTTGCTTATTGCTTTATTACAGTAAACATAATCTGCATTTTCCATATATGTGCAAACCTGTAAGCTATAATTTATTTCCTGGTTCGTGGTTAAAGCTTTTAGGCAAGAAGACATCTTTTAAGAAGACGTCTTTTGCTTGAGTGAGGCATACTAAATTCATCTTGTCTCACATATATTTTAATTTGTGCAAAGACCTGAGAGACATTATTTGTCTTTAATGAATTTCATGTTTGTAACAAGAGGCCCTTGGGCCTTATAGATCACTTGCGTATCATGTAACAACTTTCTAATATTTGAATTTAGTTCGTGTTTTAAACCAGAGGCCATGAAACTCACAATTTTGAGAGAGGCACCATTGCTTATCATAACTATACAGTTAGTATGCTTACCTTGGTTTCTGAATACCCAGAGGTAGATATAGTAACAAAGAGAAAATGCATTTCACTTTATAACACGTTGTGCACCAAAACCCACAGGAACCACTGACCCTGGGGTCACATATCTTAAAATTTTGGAAATTTTATCAAAGATTTTATTTCGTCATAAATGCTTGATTAATACCAAAGAACAGATTTCAAAGCATTAATTTATTTTCAGAATATGTAACAACCACCACCCAGTCCCTGACCAAGGGGCCCTGACATTGGCCATTTTGGAGGAGGTACCTTTCTTACCATCATAAATATGTACATGTACTTAGATCATTGGCATAATACCCAGGAACAAAGGTAAATATTTTCAAAGAAATAATGCATTTTCACTATATATAATTATTAGAGCCCTACCTTAACACCAGAGACCCTGACCCAAGGGCCCTGAAATTCACAATTTTAGAAGAGGTATCCTTCCCCAACATAAGTATGTAAATAGTTCATTGGTTTAATACCCAGGAGCAGAGAAATTTTTTAAAGAATTTATGCATTTTCACTATATATTCAATAAAGCCCAACCCTACTACCAGAACCCCTGACCCTGGGACTATGAAATTCATAATTTTGGTAAAAGCAGTCTTATTCAACATAACTATGTACTTGGTTAGTTTATTTAATACTCAGGAGCAGATAAGAAGATTTTAAAAGAATTATACACTGTAGTAATTTCACTATATTATCATTAGAGCCCTATCCTAACACCAGAACCCCTAACCCAGGGGCCATGAATTTCATAATTTGGAACAGACTCATCATAACTATTTACTTAATAAGTTTGTTTAATATCCGGGAAAAGAGAAGAAATTTTTCAAAGATATATTGCATTTTCACCATATAATATATAGAGCCTCTTCCTAACAAAGAACACCTGTCCATGGGGCCATGAAATTCACAATTTTGAAAGAGGCAGTCTTATTAAACATAATTATGATTTATGAACTTGGTTATTTTTTTCATGCCCAGGAATAGAGAAGATTTTCAAAGAAAAAATGCATTTCACTACATAATCTGTATATCCCCGCCCTAGCACGAGAAGCCCTGACCCCGGGGCTATAAAATTTTACTCAGGTGACCTAAAAATACAGGGGTGGTGGGGCACAACCCCTAAAATCCCCCAGTATACTTTAAACGTTTTACATTTGACTGTGTATTCTTTTCAGCGCTTTTGGCGGAAAGACACTTATGCTAATTCAAGTACAACGCTAAATGTTTTGTACTTATATACGTAAATAAGAACTATTGGAAATGCGCTAAATCAAATCCACGCTAACTTCTTCAAAACTTAATTTCCGTACACGCTAAACATAATACATTTACAGTATTTACGCATGAAACCTCTATCAACTGGCAATTGCACTCGGAAAATTCTGTACGCTTATGACAATTTTTAAAAACAACTTAAGCGTATTGTAGCACAAGCTAAAGGTAGTTTTAAGAAAAAATAGCGCTGTTCAAATGCTTTTTTTTCGAAACGCGATATAAATGTGTTACAGAATACTAGTATTTGAATCGATTGAATTTGTTGAGCGTATTTTTGACTGAATACTAGTACTGGGAATAAGATCTATTTTTAGAAAGAGATAAGACATACCTATTATCATGAAATTTTTGTGGGTAATGCTATATGTGTTATTTCTTAATTTTTTTTCTTTATAATGCAGTTTTGTTAATTTTCTAAAAAGAAGTTTCAATAAACATCTGGCACTTTTCATGCTGATGATTTTTCTGTGTTTGTTTGCCAAAGAAATATTTACTATTTTTCTCAAATTCAAAAGTGATGGTATCAGTGAAATTAAATTTGACCGTTTTATAATAAAGGCATGGTCAGGTCAAGGTCATTACCTTTTTCCTGGACATTAATAATAATTATATATTAAGTGATTCCTATTTGTATTTCAAAAGATTGAATTTTTCTTTTTGCATTAAAAATATACTACCATAAAGGGCTTATAAGATGATATTACCAAATTGACATAAATAATTTAACTACAATATATATTGGCTAATCCTAATGTTCTACTTTTCTTAAATTTTAGTAAATAAGTAATGATCTTTTAGTTATTTTTATATGCTTCCTATATTTGAATTTCACATATGGTAAATTTGTCAAATAATGATACTAAATGATACAAAAACAAAAGTTTTGATAGTTTACTAAGAGACAAAAAATACTTTTTACGGATTTTGGGCTCAAATCTATATTATATTTAGATATAAAGCTTATAAAAGCTAGCATAATTCTAATAAGTTTGAAAAATCATATTTATTTGATATACTGTATTTAGGAATTTTAGTCCCTTATTATTTTAAAATTAAACTTACATTTGAAAAAGTTCTTCAAGTCTTTGATTGTGTAAAAATTATGACTAAATGGAGATAATTTTGAGAGGCAGGAAAGAAATTTTCATACGCCACCATTCCGCCAAAAATATAGTCCCTGCTAGTTTTCAAACGCGGCTTGCCATTTCTACTTAAAGTTGTACAATTGTGATGAGGAAAGAAAAATATGGTCTTTTAAATATCTTAAACTTAAATATATACGACATATAAGCAAATGTACTTTGAATATTTCATCTAGTCAGAAACCAAGAAAGAATCTTACCTTAAGTTTTCTTATACATTGTTTATGATTATGTCAATAAGTCAAAAATTGTTAATTGTAATAATTTAATTTGAAAGAACATTTCGCCTCGCCCCAATTCTGCTTATATGGATGGCTACTTACCTCCAATAAAGCATACGAATGATGCAGCGAATAAATAGCAAATACTTTTGCGTGTCATCATGGCGGCAACAAAAATAAAATCTTACATAATGTAGCCTTTTATACCTGTAAAATTCAGACCCAAAGATAAGATAAGTTTCAACCTCTCAATATCCTAAGTACTTCAGAACTTCAGACAAGGAGCATTTACAAAGATAGAATTCTGTTCTGGGTAGCCAAAATGATGGGTCAAAATCTGTAGCTTTTAAATTTTATTATATTTTTTTAAAAATCTGCCTAAATAGCTATAGAGGGTGGTGATTCATATGAAAGCTTATCAGTGGAACTATTTCAACTTTAATGTTGGGGTTTAAGAAAATACTTCTGTTATTAGTCCCCTACCGGTTTTGCTAAACGCTTGGCAGAAGGATAAAACGTACGCTCAACTAGGATCGAGGGTCCCTCGCAAATACTTCGTCATTTTGCTTAGTAATAAAACATTTTAGGAGCTCTTCAGGCATTAAAGGCACAAAAGTAAATTCATCGATATCAATACGAGACCTCAGGTCACCTTATATATGTTATATACAGCTCAACGCACTTTTTAAGCTCACATGGTTTTTCACACAGTTGTTACGTCACGTTGTTATTATGCAAAATTGTGTAACGAGACATCAAAATATTTTGAAAAGTGTTTTTTAACTTACATTTAAGTTTTATATATAACAAATTTAAAACATAATTCACATATGAATATTGGACTTTTACGAGAGGCACTTACTTTTACAGTTGACTGTTTACTTGGACATTAAAACATTCACATCTAAGGAGGTACAGAATTGATAATGGAAAAGAAATCTTTCTGGTGGTCATGGTGATAGTGTTAGGGGCACTTGTATGTGAAGGCCTGGATTTCAGGGTAGGATGGTTGTCGTTTTCTTCAAGGACAACTTATCTGTGCTTTGAAATAACCCGTTTTTTTAGTTGACTTAAATGTTGAGCTAAATATTATTATATCGTAAAAGAGCTTCCGTACACTGTCCTAGTGTGAGAGTAATTCGTCAACCGTAAAAGTCAGCGCTTCTTGTAAAAGTCCATTGGTAGGATTTCGATTTACACTTGGCTGGTGGATTGTAATAGTTCCCAAATGGTTTTTAGTGATTTCTCGTCAAATGTGGCCGTCTATGTAACCGTTCTTTTTAAAACAGTTTTTGCTTTGCACTGACTTAAAAATACATATCAGGGATATGTCTCGTTTAAAAGGAGGATAATGTTCATTCTAATGCAAATTGAATGTGACCTTAAATTGTGCAAAAAACCATATGAGCTTAGAAAGTGCGTTGAGCTGTATTAATTGAATTTTATTTAGAGCAGTTTTCTTTGTCTTACGCTAAAATATATATATATATATATATATATATATATATATATATATATATATATATATATATATATATATATATATATATATATATATATATATATATATATATATTATATATATATATATAATATATATATATATATTAGGGATGTCAACGAGTACCCGGTTAACCGGGTACTCGATCGAACGTCCGAGTATCGAATACTAAAATCGGTACTCGGTTACTCGGATGTATATTTTCAAATATTTCTAAGCTTATTTATTAATGGATTAAACAATCTGTTTTAAAACGTAAAAAAATACTTATTGCATTTGTACATACAGTAATTAGGGTTTCCTACTCCACTAAATGACCGTTATCGCCCGTGGCAGTGTTTATACAGTAATTATCGTGACCAAGCACCTGTTACCTGGCTTTTCTCACCTTCGGCTGTCTTCTACCCTTATTTTTTGATTATCTTTAATTATTTGTTTTCACTGAACATCGTTTAAGGTCTGTTATGATTAAATAAATTAGATATTTTTGTCAATTCTCCGAGAAGCCGTAAGTTCTCGGGAATAGAGACAGATGATATTACACGCACGACTGTTGCTATGGTTGTGTTTGATTACATGCCAATACATGTACAAATAGTTGAAGGCAAAGGCTTTAAAAAACTTATGTCCATCGCTGCACCAAACTACAAAATACCGTCCCGTGATACTATATAATCTAAGATCGAAAAGTATACGAAAATCGTAAATCGGCTCTGTCAGAACTTGGTCAAGTTTAAGTCAAACTGTACGACTGATATATACCTTGACGTCAAATGAACAAAGAGTTACATATTACAATTACGGAGTAGCTAGATTATTTTTTTTAAACAAAAACACCATGAACCACTCATATTTTATTTCTTGTGTTTATCTGATAAAAAAATTGAACTTAGATAAATGTATTAAATTTAGTTCTCAACATTGTTACAACAGAAATGCATTTACGTGTAAACCTCCTATCAGAGCATGTGGTTTTATATCTACAAGAGTTTACAATGTTTTACATTCATCAATTTACTTGTTCTTATTTATTAACACTTTTACCGAGTACCCGGGTACTCGATCGGAAAAACGTCCGAGTAACCGAGTATTAAAAAATGACCGATTTGACATCCCTAATATATATATATATATATATATATATATATATATATATATATATATATATATATATATATATATATATATATATATATATTAAAATTCAAGATGTCCTTGGTATAGGTATGAACATATAGAAAAATAATCCAGAATTTAGAAAAGATGATCACATTTTATTCCAAAGCGCTTTCGCCAATCGGCTCTTCAGTGGATTTTTAATAACAATAGCAACATGACATGATAACGTCGTTATTATGACGTCATAATTAAAGGACAACATTAAAATTTGGCGCAAAAAATGTCCGTAGAAAGCGCCAAAATAAATTGACTTGACATTGTAAATGATACATATTTACACAATAATAATCAATAATTAATAAATTTTAAAAATTTTAAAAACAATATTTACAGTCATTGATTAAATCAGAACATTTATCTGTTTATCTGTTTAGTTTAGGCTTAAATTTATCAATGAAATATTGTTCTTTGGCCCGCCGTAACTGTTCATTTTCCTCAGTAACTTTATAAAACGGAAAGATACTAAAACGTCCTTTACCGCATTGTTCAAAATGTTCGCTGCACGGAGTATTTCTTACGGAAGGGTCCCTTATCTGCTGTTTGTGTACTCTAACACGGTCGGATATTTTATTTCCTGTTTGACCAATGTAATTTTCTCCGCAACCACGGCAAGTCATGCAATATATGACGTTCTTGGTTTTGCAGTTCATATTATGTTGAACTTTAAAATCTATTCCTGTTTTGAATGTGAATGATTCTCCAATTTGTATAAAATCGCAAGTTCCACGGCGTGGATCATCACATTTGGAAACTGTAAATATTTCCTTTGTAGAGGTGAATTTGGCTTTGGTGAGGATTTTTTTCAAATTTGGCGGTTGTCTTCTACTGTAAATCAAATTCTTCTCCGCAATAAGGTCGTTCAGATTTTTTGATTGTTGAAGTATGGGCAGGCACTGTTTCGTTGTGTTGAAGATGTTGTGATTTTTTTGGATTATAAATGACAACGAATGGAATTCATGTGTGCATATTATCGGATTCATTCTTTCTGTTCACTTTCCGAAGTTCTGTAATTGGGATTGCTTCGGCTTTTCTTATCGCTTCGGCTATAAGATTTTTTGGATATTTTTGGCGGCGTAGAAAAACACTCAATTCTTCTAGTCTTTTTGTCCGACGTTTTTCGTCCGTAACTATTGTACATATTCTTCTTGCCAAATTAAATGGTATATTCCGCTTCGTATGTGAAGGGTGGCAGGAATTAAAAAGAAGATACTGGTGACTGTCAGTTTCCTTGTAGAATAAATCTGTGGAAATGTTGGTGTTTTCCTTTATTATAAGTATATCCAAAAAGGGAGTTTTCTTTGACTGGTTTCGATAGTAAATTTGATATTTCCGTGTAATCCATTAAGTAAAGTGTGAAATTCCTTTAATTCTCTTTCAGATTTGTCCCAAAAAATAAAACAATCGTCTAGATAACGTTTCCATTGATGTCTTATATAATTGGAGAATTTCGATCCGAAAACTTTTTCGGTTTCGGTATACATCTTTTCTTCAAGGAATCCTAATACTAGCGTAGCGTAAGTTGGGGCTACCTTTGTGCCCATTGCGGTACCTTTTACTTGTAAAAAGTACCTGTTGTTAAAAAAGAAATTGTTATTTTCCAGAACCAGTTGCAATCCTTCTAATATAAAATCCTTGGTAAATCTAGGGTCTATCTGGTTTTCATGTTTATCTACCCAGAATGATATTCTGAAACCTCTTTGTCAGCTAGTACCAAGTTTCATCCGTGACGATATGGACTTTTTTCACCACATCCCTAAGAAAGTTGAGGAAAAAACCATTTTGGTAAGCTTTGATGTGACTAGCCTGTATACAAATATACCACACACCTTGGGACTAGAGGCAATATATATATATATATATATATATATATATATATATATATATATATATATATATATATATATATATATATATATATATATATATATATATATATATATATATATATATATATATATATATATATATATGTATATATATATATATATATATATATATATATATATATATATATATTATATATATATTAGCAGAAACGTGAAAGAAATTAGGGAGACGAGTAGTCACCTTATATTTTACATCATTAGAGGGATCTTACATTTTGAATTAATAGGGGAGTCATAAGAAACCTTTTATTGCACATCATTAGGGGGACCAGAGGTCACCTTATATTGTACATCAGTAGAGGGACCAGAGGTAACCTTATATTGTACATCAGTAGGGGGACCAGAGGTCACCTTATATTGTACATTAATAGGGGGACCGGAGGGCACCTTATATTGTACATCAGTAAGGGGGACCAGAGATCACCTTATATTGTACATCAATAGGGGGACCAGGGTTCACCTTATATTGTACATCATTAGGGGGCCAAAGGGCACCTTATATTGTACATCAGTGGGGGGAGGGGCAACAGGAAGACACGTTATGTTTTACATTAGTTAGGGGGACCAGAGGTTACCGTCTGTTGTACATCAGTGGGGGGACCAGAGGTCACCTTAATTTGTACATCAGTAAGGGGGACCAGAGGTCACCTTATATTTTACATCAATAGGGGGACCAGAGGGCACCTTATATTTTACATCAGTTAGGGGGCAAGAGGTCACCTTATATTATACATCATTAAAACTAATGATCACACTATTTTGAACAACAATGAAGATACCTGAAGACACGTTATATTTTACATCAACAGGGAGACCAGAGGTCACCGAATATTATAAAAGTAGTAGGGAGACCAGGAGTAACCTTAACCTCAACCATTTGCTACAAAACTTTGGCATAAAGCATGTATTAGTGAAGGGGGATTTTTTTAAAATCGTGGTCCCTGCCCTCCACCCCCTGGGGCCAGAGGGTTGGGGCAAAACCACTTCAATTGATGCAATCTTTAAAAACCTTCTTTACTCATTGATATCAAGCCGTAAAACTGATGGCATAATTGTCATAAGTATTGACTTCTCTACCAAAATTGTGAAATTTATTGTCCCATGATCAGGGGCTCAGGGGTTAGAACGGGGCAATAAAGATTATATAGTGAAATGCATTTACCGGTATTCTTTGAAAATCTCCTCTGCTCCTGGATATTAAACAAACTAACTATATGCTTAGCTATGATGAGGAAGGGTGTCTTCGAAGTTTTGAAGTTTCACGTTTTAAAGTTTTGAAATTCATGACCCAAGGGTCAGGGCTTCTAGTGTTAAGGTGGGGCTATATATAAATTGTTAAGTTAAATACATAATTTTTTTTTAAAAAATCTCCTTCTCTGCTACTGGGTATTAATTAAACTAACTACATACAGTTATGATGAGCAATGGAGCCTTTTCCTGAATTATAAATTTAAGGCCCCTGGCCCTGGCAATGGGTACTATTGAGGGATGAAGGCTCTAATTAACTGTAACTGAATTAATGCTTTGAAAGTGTTCTTTGGTATTAACCAAATTTTTTTATGGGCAAGGGTGCCTTTTCCAAAATTGTGAAATGTATGAACCCAGGATGAGGTTTTTTGTGGTGAAGGGGCACTACTAATTATTGGCAATTATTACTGATTATTTGAAATGCACTTTTTTGTTTCCCTACGCTCTCTATGGGTATTAGGTAGCCAAACTAAGCATGCTAAGTATGTAGTTATGATAAGCAATGGTGCTTTGTTCAAAATTGCGAATGTCATGGCCTCTGGTTCAAAGAGCGAACCAAATTCAATTGTTGTAAAGTTTTTATTTATTATGATGTTCAGATGAACCTATGGGCCTCTTGTCGTGTTCTCATAAGAGAACCTCTGGTATCTCGTTAATAACATTTTATCTGTAACCTCTGGACCACCCTTATTTTCTTTTGAGATGTCTCTTGGTTAAAACGAGTCTAGAATCGTAGATGCCTTATTTCGGCATTCATATAAATTTTATTTTATGTCTGGTTTCCTTAAAAATGTACAATAACAGGTACCATTGGTCTTCCTATTTATGTACAATATAAGATGACCTCTGGTCCCCCTAATGACGTACAGTATAAGGTGACAAGTCTGCCCCTCCTCTCTTGTGTTGTAAAATATAAGGCGACCTTTGGTCCCATTAATGATCTACAACATAGGGTGACATCTGGCCTACTTTAATTTTGATATATAAGGTGACCTCTGCGTCCCCTACTGATGTACAATATAATCTGACGTCTGGTCTTGTACAGTATAAGGTGACATCCTCCCTTCACCCTTGTGTTGTACAATATAAAGGTGACCTCTACTCTCCATATTAAAATAAAATATAATTAGGTCAATAATATCGGAAGTAGCATCATGCTACCGGAAGTAGAGAATTGAATTTCAGCATTGCTGTTTAAAGCAATAAAAATGTTTCACTATTTATAAATTATTTGAATAATTTAGCTAATTTACAATTACATTTTCCTTCTCATACAGCAGAAAAAACTCATTGATTTTCAAATGCTAGTAGGATAATGATTTTAAGTAAGTCAATGCTAGTTCTATCCTATGCTTGCTGCTGCTGATCCTGGTTATGCAGTTTTTTGAATGCTGATCCTGATGCAACCTATGCTTATTATCCTTATGCTGATGCTGATTAATGTACCAAAATTAGTTCCTTGTACCTTACAATATAAGGTAACATTTGGTACCCCTAATAATGTACATATAAGGTGACTTCTGGCACCTTAATGATGTACAATATAAGTTGACCTTTGGTATCCCTAATAATGTACATACATGTATAAGGTGACCTCTGGTACCTTAATGATGTACAATATAGGGTTACCCTGGTCTCCCTATTGATGTATACATAAGGTGACCTCTACATCTTGTCCCCCAATTGGACAGTATAAGGTGACCTCTGGTTCCCTCTATTTTCATACACATATGATGATCTCAGGTCCCCCCTATGATGTACAGTATAAGGTAACCTCTGGTCCCTCTAATGATGTTCAATATAAGGTTACCTATGGTCCCCCTACTGTTGCACAATATAAGATGCCCTCTGGTCCCCCTACTGATGTGCAATATAAGGTGACCTCTGGTCCCCTTAATGTTGTACATATAAGATGACCTTTGTCCCCTAATGATGTACAACATAAAGTGACTTCTGGTCTCCCTACTGATGTACAAAATAATGTGCCCTCTTGACCCCCTAATGATGTAGAACAGAAGGTGACATTTGGTCTCCCTTTTGATGTACATATAAGGTGACCTCTGGTCCCCCTAATGATGTACACTTAAGGTGACCTCTGGTCCCCTACTGGTGTACATATAAGGTGACCTCTGGACCACCTGCTAATGTACAATTTAAGGTGACCTCTGGTCCCCCTAAAGATGTACAATTAAGACGACCTATGGCCCCCATACTGATGTACAATATAAGGTGACTTCTGGTCCCCCTACTGATGTGTAATATAAGGTGACATCTAGTCCCCCTACTGATGTACAATATAAGATGCCCTCTGGTCCCCCTACTGATGTACAATATAAGGTGACCTCTGGTACCCTATTGATGTACATATAACGTGACCTCTGGACCTCCTATTGATGTACAATTGAAGGTGACCTCTGGTCCCTACTAATGATACAATATACGGTGACTTCTGGTCATATAAACTTTTTGTTACCTATGTTATCCGCATAAAGATTCTGGAAACAAACAGAAGCCTTATATTGCACATCAATAATGATATCATAGCTCACAAATTGTAGTATATGAATTAGAAAAGGTAACTTATGTTGTACATTATTACGATGTCACTGAAACTTATAAGTAGGTGATAATTTCAAAGTCGTGGTATGTGTAGAATTATTTTTCAAATCCACTCCAAAAAACGATGCGACCCTAATTTTTGACAGGGAAAAAAAGTGAACAGTTTCTCCGAATTCTCTGAATGTATTACTTGGAAATTGAAGGATTAGTCAACTTTCTTGTCTTCAAATACAGTAAACATATACTCGTATGTATCCAAAAAGTAAATCACATTTTCAAAATTTTTTATTTTTTTTTTTAAATTCCATTGAAAGGGGAGTAGAGATCTGCGAATGCAGAGACTGGATGTCGTTTACTCTGAGTCGCTTACTATGAGTAAGGAGATCAGAGGTTAGACACTGTGTTAAATAGATACTATAACCTTACATGGAATAATAAAATCACAGTGGATACCACAGGTCACACAACATAATCCATAGCTGCTAAACTCTTATATATAATGTATCATAATATTGCAGTTCATGTTTTTTACACACACCCCTTACTAGTATCTTTCTAATACTCATCAGATGGTTATTCCTTTGACAAAAATAAATTTTCTGGGGTTTTTACACTGTAAAGGCTTCAAAGTAGTACGCTATATTCTATTTTCACTTTACGTATACAACGCACTATATTTTGTAGCGGAGTAAACAGGCCTGATAGTCGTGAATTGAGCAGGGGGCCTAAGGTCGTAGTTGAGCGTATGTTTTATCCTTCTACAAACGCTTGTAGAAACTAATATCGAGTTGATTTTTGTTATGTGATTGTATCTTGTCTTGTCATATCTTGTCATTGAATTTAATTCAAAAGTTTGCATTTGGTTCCGCTTAATCATTTTGGCTGAATAGTGGTCATTGTAATTTTTAAGGAAAGTGAAGGAATTGGTATTTACTTACTAGTGATGCAACATGATAGAGTCAGGAAAGACAAAGAAGCTAGTAGGATTTATTCATTTATGTTAATTTTATATTAATGGTCCAGATGCTACATATCTTTAATGTTATAGTTTCCTATAATCTTATCAGAAGTCAAATGAAGAAAGAAATTCTTAGTTTCTTGTAGATGAAGAGTAAGATTTCGGAATTTCGGTTTTCATCCTTATAGCCATATGGGTAAAAAATCAAAGTACTCAGAAGTACAGAGAGCCGGGCTTATTTACAGAGTTGAATGGATTTCTTACATGAATCACGTTTATATTCTGATGAAAAAATTATTTTAAAACTATAAATATAAATGATAAGACACTGACAGTGAGTTTTTCAATCCTAATACCACGGTCCGATTTTGTCAGAATCAGAATTAATCTGGTACCGCAGCTGAATTTAAACAAACAGCCAGTCTGGTTCCCTCTCCTGCTTTACCTCGTATGTGTCGAGAACTATGGTAACACTGATTATCAAAAATCCTTACGCTAATGAACTATGTTATTTGACTTATGAAGTTTTCAAAGTCATTACTACTAATGTTTATTTTATATAGATAAAACTTCATTTTATTTTTGTTGCTTTATTTAGCGTTTGTATTATCTCAAAAGCGGTTGAAAGTAAGATCTATATTTTTGCACGTAACTTTAAAATGGCGACTATGGGGTCAACATCCTGCCTTGAACAGGATCACATAAGCCGGCAATTGCTCTTTGAGCAATAAACCCGGCTAAAAATATAGTAGTTTCTTTCTACATTTAACCAAACATTTTTTCCTGGAGACGACTGGGGTTCAAAAACGATTTTTTTTCTGCAGAAACCTAGAACCCCGAATTCCTCTTACATTTTTGCAGCAACCAACTCAACCATATGATTGGGAGCGTCCCGTAGATGTGCATAAGATTTCAGCTTTTTGATTTTGATTTTTTTTTTCAAGTCCAAACACCTAGTTTCTGCAGACAGACTATGATAACAACCTATTTTTTTAAAGAAACCAATAAATACATTTGTGTGTATTGTATTCCGTTTAATATCTTATTTCATGATTAGGAAGAACTTCAAGAAAAGACAGTAAAACACCAAAAAATTGGAAGCAAATAGATTAAAAGATACATTTCATTGGAAAAGTCAAAATCACAAGTGTTATTTTGCACACAAAGATTTGTCCATTTAGCGAAGTTCTCACCTCCATCCTAGTCACTGTTTATTTTGGTCCTTGCAAATGATAAACTTGTGTGTGTGGTCGTAAAAATAGGACCACCATCTTCTCAGTGTATTGCTCTTCACAGGGTAATCTTTGCAGTATCTGCCGTACACGTTGAATTTGATGTCAATATCATTCACACCCGGAACAAACCACCCAGACCATTGCCCACCGGACCATCTGATTTGGTACGCCACGATCCTCCCTCGGAGATAGAATTGGTCCAAATTTCGGCTCAGATCAGCGTGCCACCCACATTCTTTGCGTCCAACTCTTCCGCGGATGACTTCTTTACAGACTGGCTGGGTATGGGTGTTGTGTTTCACCAGATCACTGCTGTCAACCAAGACCACCAAACCGAACACCACCACAGCAAACAACTTCAACATGTTTTGGTCTAGCTTTTCTGGATTGCTTTTTGGTTTCAGTACACACCTTACTTTCTGTAGATGATCTATGATTTGAATGCCATTGCATTGCCATTTTATAGAACTAAATTCTGGAAAGTCCCGGAGAGCCATAAAACAACAGCTGTAAGTTTTATAACACTAGCTCTTTTTTCAAGTGTGATGTTTGTTTGTATAAGACAAAACAAGGGGTGGTAAAAAAGTTCACGAAGTAATTGAATTATTTCTATAAAAGAAATAAAATTAGGTTTCATCATTCTGATTTTTTAAAGTTGTCCTCTCTAATTTTAATGCATATACCGGTATATCTGCCAATGTGGATGACGTACAGTACCGACCGAACACAACCTAACAGATAGCGAACCCGGAGCGGACCCCGGGTTCGCTCTTCTCGGGTTGCTCCGGGTTCGCTTGGGGTCAGCTAGGGCTGACCCTGAGCGAACCCGGAGCGGACCCCAAGCGAACCCGTAGCGGACCCCGAGCGACCCCGAAGCGGACCCAGAGAGCGAACCCCAAATTCAGTAGCGGTCCCAGAGAGCGAACGCGGGTTAGGTATTTCTTTACAGAGCTGTCAATCAGGATTAGCAATTAACCAATCAGCGCATCAACCAATCAAAATAGCATATGATCTGTCGATTTGGATATAAGAACGAACGTGTTGATTTAATTCGATATAAATCCAAATACTGATCATACAAGCAAAACGTGTGAATGTGCAGTGTAAATCTACTTTGATAATTAAAATGTAATTTAATATTTATTTATTTTAATTCTCCGGATTGTATTTTATATTTATTTTCTTTTTTTTATTAATTCAATTAATTATTTATATGTTTTGATTTTTTACATTGAATTTTCTATGAATATTTACGTTTTTATTTTCTTTAGTTTTTTATACCAGTATTTAAAGTTCATTTGGTAAATAAATTGGGTAAATACATCAGCCAATGCATAAAAATTGAAATCAATTGATATTACAATTTTTACTGACAAAAAGGGAGAAAAGAAATATTAAAGAAAGAAATCCGGACTGCTACGTGCATGAAATACGTCTGGTCTATCGAGGTACACTTAAAGGAGTGCGAATTCCATAATTGAACGAATTAATTACGCAAATTAATCACGACATTTAGTAAATCGTACAATGTTTCATTCTCTCAAACTCAAAATTTGGCGTAACTATACTTGACAAAGAATAATCAGAGAAAATGTGATATAGAAGGGATATTTTGACATATGAATATGATCTATTATAAATTTGAAATGTTTTAGGACTAAGTATTCGGAAAAAATAATTGATAAAGGCGTAAGCAGTACATAGTTATGTGGGTTGTTCGAGAGTTGGTACATTTTGAACACAAACTAACTGTCGAGTTACACTTAATTGAAAGAATAATCTTGTTAAGTATCATCGGGAATTGGGTCTAATTCACGTTCATTCTGGTGAAGTCATTCAGTTTGTTATTACCATTAGGACGGATGACTTTATCTGTACATCCAGAATGAAGATTTTCATATACACGCATTAAGATTAAGAATATCAACAATTTAGATGTAAATCTTGAATAATTTAATGTAATACGTAACTTGAGAAATCATAAATAAAAATATTAAATAATTATATTTTTTAAAAGACCATGTGTGTGTGAAATAGTGTCATATATTGATATATTCTTGTCGGGTCGGGAGAACAATTATTATTTGCCTTTTTCTTCATTCTGATAAAAATCATACTCGCTCCAAAATTCGGTGCAATTTTTTTTTAGAAAATGTCCGGTAAATATTTATTACGAACTTTAAATGTGTAACTACTATAAATGAAATCTAAATATATCAGATGTACAAAAGGTACGTTACATGTAATTTAAAGACGATTTAGCAAAACGTAAGGAATAACAAATGTATTTTTAAACTTATATATAAAGCATGAATTCAAAAGGTATTCAGTTTAGATTTCTTTCATCAGTTTCACTTGTACACCATTCGATACACTGAAAATCAATTCAACACACTTCTTCCTCTTTTTTTTTTGTTTTCTCGTTATGACATAAGAAAAATCGATGCCTTATAACTCACTGTTGCATTGTAATTTAGTTTGAATTTCTCGGGATCGAGAAATGAAGGAAATCAATTTTTCATGTACATTTAAATCTACGCGCAGTACAGTTAAGGCAACGTTTTCTATAAAAAGTCACCAAAACGATACAATATTAATGTTTAAACATTTTATTTTTCAGTAAGACACTCTAGTTAAAATAGCTTTATGTTATCTTGAAGAGTATGTCCATTGCTATTCATCTCGAAATTTTTTTTGATCATGTGACCCTCTAAAGTCACGTGGGCTCCGATTTTAGGTCAACAAATGAAATGTTAAATTTAACCAAAAAGTTCAAGGGCAAGGCAAACAAACAAATAACTGCACAATGTTTTAAATTGTCCATTTGTATCTATACTTTCACAAAAGTGATGCTCATTCAGTTGGTTTTCCGATACATTTAAGTTATTCACCTAAAACACTCAGTAGTATATGAAAAATAGGGTATTTTCCTAATATCATCCAAAATTATAAATTTACCTAAAGGATTACAAAGAAATGAGCATCACTTTTGAAAACTATAAAGTAAAATGAATAATTTAAAATAAAAACCTACTTATTAAATTGTCGCCTTGCCCTTGAACTTTTTGATTAAAAATTGACAACTTGGTACAGTCAGTCTAAATAAAATATAGTTTTCAAACGCATAGTCTAACCCAGCATGGGAGATAACTCTTTAGTACTTGAAAAAAGTTTGTTTACCTCGTAGATTTCAACTAGGCTTATACTTGTAGACTGCGCTGGGATCTTTTTACTAAATCAAACAGTAGGCATAAAACACTGGATTTTACTCTCTATTTGTGACTTCGTTCTCCTACAATGTATGAATTATGTATGTTCTACGACGTCTTTCAGTCCTTCCGCATTTCCTCGATATGTATAAACACATATGCAACTACGTGTAACGTTTGCCGCAGCATGTTATTTAAAACGCCGATTGTTAATAAAAATAGGAATATTCAAATAGAATAGTCAATTGAAAGCCTCCATCAATAATTGATTCGATAAATTTAATATACCTTTCTGTCACTGCTGTACAAATGGTACATGTACACGTATGTACAAATATTTTTTTTTCGCATACAAGATTCTATCATGGCTTTCTTTCAAACCTTCAACTCCTATGTGAATTAAGTTGTACGTTTTAAGAAGAAAGACTTAGTGGAAATCATAAATATTCCTGTATTTGTTAAAGGGACTACCATATTTTTCCAAAAGAGGGGGGGGGCAGATTTCAAAAATGTTGAAAATATGTCC
>NW_026927844.1:0-31915 GCF_032062105.1 Saccostrea cuccullata
TTTAATACACATTGATAGATTCTTAATAATTCACAAGTCATTTATACGTTTTATACTACGTTTTATGTGACGAAGCGCTAATTCCAGACTCAGACCCAACATATTGGGTTCCCGCACGGTAGCGTTTGTGACGTCAGACCCAATATATTGGGTTCCCGCACACAAAGGGTTAAAAACAAATTTGCTAAAGCTTACTATTTATAACATTAGAACTGTGGAACAATTCTGTATATTACTTGAAAATTTGAAATAATTTGAAACAAAAAAACATTTTTTTATCAAGTAAATCACTGTAAATGGAAAACTTGAACATGAATGCTTTACTTCATTTCTTTGTAAACTATTAAACAATTCAAGATAAGGCCATGTTTAAAATATTGTTTACTTGCCCTTTCTTGACTCAGGGTAAAAAAAGTTGGGTTGGTAGGTAGGTGGGGAAAAATTTTGCAGAAAATTTTAAGAAGCATGTTAAGAGAACAGAATATACAGGAATAAAACGAAAGAAAAAAAATTGTTTCCTGAGGGTTTTGAGCAATTTTAGGCAGACGGTTGGGAGAGGGCAAACAAAAATTTTTTAAGGATGGCCTTATCAGTTAGAATCTGAAAGTGAACTGTGACAGTAATTAAAACAAATTCCCTTCCTCATACAAACCATAATGAATATTAAAGTGTCATAAATAGTAAACAATGTAACAATGAGTTTGGTGACTAAAGAACAATCAATACAGTGAATAGTATCAACAATGTACCTGTAATAAAAATATAACAAAAGAGGGGGGGATTACATTTAAATTCACGTGTAATGTACATTATTTTTCATATCAAGGTGACCTTAAACAGTAAAGCAGGGTTATAACAGATGCACTTATAATGAATTCACATGGATGCTCGACTTTCAGTAGTGTGAACTTAACAGATATGACAAATTTCATTTATAACAAATCAAAATTGCACTTGGCTGCAAGAGTGCTTTACTGTACTCTAAATACCCATAAATTGTGATTTTGTCAGAACTACAATACATCTGTTTACTAATACAATGATGGAATTTGATAGTTTAGTAAAGAAAATCCTTGGTAGATAAACCTTTCACTTTATGTTTACATCATGAAATATCAGAATCATGCAAAAAGAAAAGTGAGCAACAATCACAAACATGGTTAGATGTGATGATGCAAGCAACATTCCCAGGAAAACTACAGAAAAATAAAATGGTGTTGTTAGTGTAAACATCTTTAAATAAAATGGAATATTTATCATTTGTAAGTTTTATATTTCAGATAATCTTTAAAAAAAAAATAATTTTTACATCATTCATCATGTTCAAAGACAGGAATAATTTTTGGATAAGTAAACAACAGTATTTATTGGGTATTTTTTCATCATTTATTATGACGTATATACTTTTGGGTAAACATGAAAATCACAGACAAAATGCAATAAATTATATTTTAACAGATAACATATAGGGTGATCCTAAATAACAAATTAAAGTGGAGTTTGAAATTCATTGAACTGTTTCTGCATGAAACTCAAAGTGCTTAATTTTTCTAACAATCCTTTCCTGAATTCTATATCTTATCTCTTTATTCTCCTACTCACAATTTTCAAAATCAACTTTACAATACCCCTTTTAAGGGACATGGGGCCACAATATAAGTACAGAATTCTATAGTTAGTCATTATAGTCTTTAATGACGGGAACCCCTAGTATGGGCCCCTCATCTGTCTCGGGGGCATTAATGATCCTCAGGGTATTAGTGTACCCTGACCCTGATTTCCATCCTGTCACTATAATGATGAAATCCCCCTTTTTGATGAAGTTTCGTTTCCGGCCGAGTGCCATAGCTTTGTAGATTCTCTTGTCCATGTCATCCGTCCAAAGCTCCACGCGGGGCTCCTTATATACAGCACAAAAGCATGATGGGGTACATATAAAGCAGGCAAGGGAGAAAAGCATAGGTTAAGCATACAGGAGCAAGCATAAGATATGTATAAAGCATATCATGGTATAAGCATACACTATGAACATAGCATTATATATCTATAGAGCAAAAGGTGAAGACAAATAGCGATTCATGATCATGTTAAAATATAGCGGGAAAAAATGCATGCATGCAGACTGCACTAAAGAACACAGATGTACTACTACAGGAATGTATAAATACAACATCTACACTACAAACATAGACTACGTGCATACTTTAAAATCACAAATTTTCATGGGTTCAAATTATCGTGGTTTGAGAAAACAAGAGGCCCACAGGCCTTATAGATCACCTGAGTATCTTGTAAATAAGAATAAATGCATTTTCACTATATAATCAATAGAGCCCCGCCCTAACACCAGAACCCCTGACCCTGGAGCCATAAAATTCACAATTTTAGAAGAGGCACTCTTGCTCATCATAACTATGTACTTAGTTAGTTTATTCAATACCCAGAGAAGAAGATTTTCAAAAAATAATGTATTTTCACTATATAATCCATAGAGCCCCGCCCTAATACCAGAACCCCTGACCCTGGGGCCATAAATATCACAATTTTGAAAGAGGCACTCTTGCTCATCATAACTATGTGCTTAGTTAGTTTATTTGATACCCTGAAGCAGAGAAGAAGATTTTCAAAGAATAAATGCATTTTCACTATATAATCAATAGAGCCCCACCCTAACACCAGAACCCCTGACCCTGGGGCCATAAAATTCACAATTTTGAAAGAGGCACTCTTGCTCAACATAAGTATGTACTTACTTAGTTTACTTAATACCCAAGAGCAGAGAAGAAGATTTTCAAAGAAATAATGTATTTTCACTATATAATCTATATAGCCCCGCCCTAGCACAAGAACCCCTTACCCTGGGGCCATGAATTTCACAATTTTGGTAGAGGACTCAATGCTCATTACATTCATGCCAACAGTTTGCCTGCTTGATGTCCAGGAGTAAAGAAGAAGATTTTTAAAGATTGCACTAATTTTAGTGGTTTTGGCCCCACCCCTCAGGCCCCAGGGGGGCAGGGAACATGAAATTCACAATTTTTGTTCCCCTTCACCCGTAGATGCTATGTGCCAAAATTGGTTGAAATTGGTTGAGTGGTTGCAGAGAAGAAGCTGAAAATGTTCAAATGTTAACGCACGGTGCACGACGCACGACGACGGACAACAACAGATAGCAATAGGTCACCTGAGTTTACTCAGGTGACCTAAAAATATGGGTTCATGGGGATTTGATGTTGTGGATAAAGAATTGTTGAGTTGAATTATCTGTTAACATTATATTTCATGGTGGACATAAATTCTAGGTCTCTCCAAACCTAGAAAACCACAAAAACTAAACCACCATGAAAATTAGTTATTTCAGAGTATATATATATACTGTATAACGGGTAATTTTTACTGCTGTGAATTTTAACGGATTTCTGTTGAAATAGGGTGATTTTATTTTTTACGCATTAAATTTTTACGAATTGAGCATGTCTGTAAAAATTAAAATCGTCAGAGGTGAAGTTCCAGATCAATGTTTAAGCGTTTTGAATGCGTTGACATACATATACGTGTTTTAAATGTGTGGACAACCCGATGTAAAATAAAAACAAAATTGTTCCTGTGATAACGAGTGTCGATTCATTAAATGAAGATATGTTTATTTATTTAAATACCTTTATATATCACATGCCCTGAATTTATTCCTTTGTCAATTAATACACATGTTCACGCATCATTATTGTTGCGCACCACGTGCCCGTCTTCATTTTAATGAAAACAAAGAGAGACAACTCAAGCAACATGATTGAGTTGACAGAATTACAGGTGACACGGATTACGATGCATTAAAATGTCGAAGCTTTTACTGGAAGCAAATAAAAAGAAAAAAAGGTAAAACTCTTGAATAACAGGTATAATTTGAAGACTCCAGTCTGTAATATTTAAGCCATTATCAGAAATTATGCGTTCTGTTAGAGGAACCAGGTAATTGACGATGTTTGTATAATTTGTGCATTAATTAAGATTCACTTGTTTGATCCTAATTGATAATCAATTAAAAAGTTCCCCAAAATACCAACAAGTGTCAGTACTAATTCTATAGCCTCCAGGTACTTAGCTTAATGGCAATGATAGCATTGAAATACTCTCATAATACGATGCTCAAAATTTAGGCAAGGTGTTTTTACTTCTGTGAAATTTTACGCATTTAAATTTTACAGATTTATAAAACTCGTAGAAATTAGTAAAAATTAGCAGCACATAAAAAATACCTGTTATACGGTATATATTACGTAACCAACCCCCACCCCCTTCAGTACTTACCCACATGACACACAACAGACCCCCCCTTCTCCCTGACTCTACACGAGTACTTACCCACATAATGGATGGGGAAGATCCCCCTGAAAAGATGACACTGTCTGGCTGTCTGTTCTATCCGTGTGATGGCCAGAATGGGACACCGGGGTCTGTAGGCAGAGATCAGGTGAGCGGATCTAAAAGAATAAAGAGGTGTGTCAATACATGTAACAATTAGACAATAAAGAACTGAGATCACGTGGGCGGATCTAACAGAATAAAGAGGTGGGTCAATACATTTAACACTCTGAAAATATAAAACTTAGATTAGGTTTATAGGCTATCAGTGAAGAGCATAAAGAGGTGTGTCAATACAATTAACATTCACACAATAAAGAAACAGAGATCACGTGGGCGGATCTAACAGGATACAGAGGTGTGTCAATACATTCAACTTTTCAGACGATATAAATCTTAGAATAAAGATAAGCCCAATTTCTTTTGACATGACACAGAATACAGGAGGATGCAAATATTTCAAAATGGATACAGACACTGTTTGTTCTATATGTCCAAGAAGAGAGCTCAAAGCATGCCATATTTCATACTTATGCCACAGATGATACAGACTTTAGAACCGTACTGTACCTTCCTGATAATTTCATACTTATACCAAAGATGATACAGTCTTTAGAACTGTACTGTACCTTCCTGATGTTGTGATCACAATAATAGCAGCTGCCATACATTTGAAGGAGGCCTCTACTGCTGCTATGGCAACAGTGTGGGTGGCGTCTGTGGGGGTGGGGGTCTCCTTACGTAACTCCTCAAACAGCTGATGATGGAAAACAGCTGACTCCGCCTCCCTACAGATCTGAAACAGTAAAATTACTCAGTAATACAACACAAAGAAATACTGGAGACAAAATAAATTTACTACTGTATTCTCATGAAGTGTTGGTGATCTGTTTTATATCTGTAAGTTTATTCAGTAACACACAAGTCTGGAGACAAGTTTTTGAAATAAATTCATTTCATTACATCCAATTTCATAATTTTTTTTCTTTTTAAAACTACAAGGAATGAAAGTTTTTTCCTTTTTATGCATGAATTTATCTACTTCATTATTATTTCAACAAGCGGAAATATCTGTATTTTTTTCACAATTAAAAAAATATATATTTTAGATCAATTTTGGATATTTTTGTTTATTTTCACAAAAATGTTTGCATTAAACAATTACCAGATTTCATAATCATTTTGTCTGTCTTATGCCTTATGACTTTCTTGTGAAAAAGCATGTCATAGAAAGTAACTGGATAATGATCATTCAATACTTAACAAAATTTTAGAAAAGGCACAAACCTTCTGCATCATTTTGACAGCTTCTAGTGGGTAGTCTCCCTTGGCTGTCTCCCCTGACAACATGACACAGTCGGCCCCGTCTAACACGGCATTGGCTACATCACTGGACTCCGCCCTCGTTGGGCGGGGTTTCTTCACCATTGACTCCAACATCTACACATTACATTGACATAACTTCATTTACAAGTACATGTATAGGACATTCTAAATTTCACATAAGGGAAAAGTTCCTGAAAACCTAAACTTTTTCTTTTACAGAAAAAAAACTTCTTATTTCAACTTTTTCTCTACAGATACATATCTACATGGGCCAGATGTTATGTTTATTTCAACAAATCATAACTTCCATAAAAACAACTTTTTTACCAAGAAAATACACATGTGGGAAATTTGATTATTGTATTGCTATATAGTTTCATGTACAAAGAAAGACAACTCACTGGAAATCAGTGATCATTATCGTGAGCTCTCTAATTTTAATTTGACAATGTTGACTCAATTTTGTCTCCGCAGAATCCACAAACCTGTGTAGCACAAATGACAGGTTTTCCCGCCCTGTTACATCGACCAATCATCATCTTCTGAGCCAGGAAGACTTTCTCGGGAGGGATTTCTATCCCCAGGTCTCCTCTGGCCACCATTATACCATTAGATTCCTGTAGAATTTCATCAAATCTAAAATAAAATCAAAATGTACATGTAATAGGGAACTGAAATCAAGACAAAGGCTTCATCATCTTAAAAGTGTGAATTACGGTTCATTTATAATATGTGTTTTCAATGCGCTGAGGAAAGCAGTGTACTGTACTTTCTCTAAAATCATATTACTGCATATTCCCATGCAAGAACCTAGGACCCCAAAAAATTAATGTACTTTGTTTCTATATTTTTTTTCCAGTTTGATTATAATGCTAATGGGGAATGAAAAGCACTTCACCTGAATTTTGAATTTGTTGTAGCATGTACGATATTTGCCGGAAATTGATTTTTGAACAAGTTAGCACAGATTTGAGTTAATTATCACATTTCTTAATGTTCTTATTCATGTATATAGGTGCAAAACATTTAGCGATGTACTTGAATTAGTAGAAGCTTCTCTCCGCCAAAAGCGCCAAAAAATAATGCACAGCCAAACATACGTTTTAAGTCAGTGATCTGCTGCATGCAGCAACTGTAATTCACTTAATTAACACAGTAATTAAGCCTCTGACTGACCTTTTGACCCCTTCATGGTTCTCGATCTTGGCGATGATTCTGATATTCTTGCCCTTCTCTCCCAAGACCTTCCTGATGTCCTTGATGTGTTGTCCACTTCTGATGAAGGAAGCAAACACAATGTCTACCTACAACATATACCAAGCCTGTGTATTGGGAAACAGATATTACAGTTCAACTATAGATATCTTCTTGAACTTATCCATGTTGATTACCATCAATATGTTTAAGTAAGATGGAGGTTCATAATAATTTTTCTCTGTAAATTTTAACCTCTACATTCCAAACTCCCAAATATCTATGTCCTATCCAGCTCAAGATAATGAGGTTTGACTTTCTTCCCTGTGATTTGATTACCCCCCCCCCCAACTTGCAACATCATAATCTAACTACTGCAGCTGAAACTATACAATTCTCAATTAAAATATTTTGTTATGACTCCAACCGTTTAACCGTCTCTCTGTTTTTCACCTTCTTAAGTATTCCTGTTAATTCTCCCTCAAAATATCCCCCACCTTGAACCAGCCTTTTCCTGTCTTTGAGAAGTTTTCCAACAATTCCCTCTTGAGATGTGCCCCATTTATTTACCCCTATACTTCTTTGTTCACTTCTGTTTCCTCTTAAACATATGCTAACTAAAAGTATTAACCTACAGCTTTCCCCTCAAAATACTCCTAAGATCCCCTCACATCCCCCCTCCCCTTGCATTATTCCCCAGGACTTACCCCCTGTTCTACTTCAAACAGTAGATCCTCCTTGTCTTTCTCTGACACTGCATTATTACCCTATGGCTTCCCCCTCAAAATACTCCTACAATCCCTCACCCAACCCACAACAGTCAATGTTCCCCAGTGACTTGTCCCCCAGGACTGACCCCTTGTTCAACCCCCCCCACCCCCCACCCGCACCCCCTGGCCACATATTCCCTAGTCACTTGTCCCCCCCCCCTGGACTTACCCCCTGTTCGACTCCAAACAGTAGATCCTCCTTGTCTTTCTCTGACACTGCTGGGAGGTCCACCGCGACCCCGGGGAGGTTACAGCCCTTCTTACTCCCCAGGTCTCCCCCATTCTCCACCAGACAGTTCAGATAGTCAGCACCTTTAGGTAAGATCAAATATATACAAGTATGGTGAAAATCATCTTCATCTTATTGCCAAGGTCTCATTATCATCATTATTTTGAAAACTGTATATTTCGTTTCTATAAAAACCTTCTTTTTTAAGCAATTAGTGCCAAAATAAGCCTTGACCATACATATGAAAGACATGCATGTATATACACTTGTTTATGTTCTCTTACTCTCATGCTTAATTACATAATCATAAACCTCAGTTGGTATCTGCACTTTTTCAATAAATTTTTTTTTTGGACAAGTTTATGTAAACTTTGAGATTTACAGGTTTAGGTAATCCTACCAATATCCGCGAAATTGACAGAAATGAGCATGTCGCTTATGAACACTATGTCTGTCTCTGATCGACATGACTATAATTATGTAGACATGTAGTTTTGTGATTTACAGCTTTACGTAAACTTACCCATTTCCTTGACTATAACGGAGATGAGACCATCGTCTATGTACATTCTGTCTCCGACTGACATGACCTTGGTGATATTTTTATAGTCCACCCACAGCACGTCCTTACTACACTTCTCTTTGTATTTATCGTCCGTCGTGATCTTTATTTTGTCCCCAGCATTCAGAGTGATCTCAGCAGAGGCCCCCTACATCATGTAAAAAAAATCACAGTAACTGTAAATGTCTGCATCTGGTATCTGATATCTTGAATTCCATAAATATGATGAAGTGATTTGGAAGTCCCAACTACCTATCCTAAAAATTGATTTACTCTTTGTATCTTAAATACTTGGATAACTCAAAGATTTCATCAGTCCCACTGAGTTTGAGACAAAGAGATTTGACTGTAAAAGATATCCATTTTTTTTCTCCTTATAGTTTGGTAAGAGCAGGATCTTTGGAAACATGTACACCTGTATTAGTTATAAGGTATAACTTATCCAACTTATAACTTATTACACTATATTTTTACAAAGTAAAACTTATAGAGAACATGCTTATAATGAAGTAACTATATTTAATGCACATAATTTTCATTAACTTTGGCTTCAAAATAGGTTTGTAACTTGATTCATTTTAAGCATTTTCAGTAAAAGCATGCTTCACATCTTAAATATACAGTCCTGTTAAGCTCAGGAGACAGGATATCAAAATTTGACCCTAACACACTAAAGCTAAGGTGACACTAACACAGTTTTTGACTAGGAATTCTAACAACTTACCCCTTCTAACAGCCCGGTTCTGATCTCCGGCCCCTTGGTATCCAGGGCAATGGCCACAGGTCGGGGAGAACTAAAGCCGTTCTTTGCCTCTCGGATGTTCTTTATTGTGCCAGCATGGTACTGCAAGATTTCACAAAAAACTAACATTGAATGGTTTACAAAAGAAATAAAGTGTATAGTCAAAACTGCATAAAATTTAAGCCCTTGTGAAAATCTTATTATCTGGGATAAACTTATTGTCTTTATAGCAAAGATACAAATATGATCAAAAATAATGCTTTACAACTAAAACAAAACCATATATGACATATTTGAAGATTTTATAGACAATTTTCAGGACCTAAATTTCTGAAATCTTTCAATTTTAAAACTTCTTCTGGTATATGAAGGCTGTCCTCTGATCAATGGAAACTAAAATGCTAAGAACAGTACCTCGTGAGTGCCATGGGAGAAGTTTAGTCGTGCAATGTTCATGCCCTCGATGATCATTTTCTGCAGCATACTGACTTCACGGCAAGCAGGCCCTGTCACAGAAATAACCACTCAGAACCAGGTTATAAAACATAGAAAAGTTAAGAGAAAAATTTAAGTCTTGCACAACTCATTCTCATAAAAAATTCTCTATCTAATGTAAATTGTACGGTAGATGACACCCAGAGCTTGAAAAGAAAATTTACGCACTTTCACGCTGCATTAACAATTTGCTAAATAAGGTCCAACAAGATATTCCTTATATACAACTTAACACACAAAATTTTACACATGTACTAAAAACAACAAGACAAGCACTGAAAAAGAATCTAACTTGAGAATAAGTACATGTACTGATTCAGAAATGTATGTCACTATATCCTTGTCAATGACTTTAGTTACAAAACTGTAGTTGTACTGATCATCACCCTCAGTGAAGACTCACCAATGGTACAAATGATGCCAGTCATTCTGACCTCGTGGGGCTCCGAGTCGATGTCCAGTTTACACATGTGCTCCAGGTGAGACATTGCGTCGGCGGCCTCCAGCTGCTGACACTGCCGGTAATACCCACCCTCCATCTCCATCTCCTTCAGGTTAAACTACAACAGAGGAAATTCAGGTTCCTAATAAACTACAACAGAGCAAATTCAGGTTAAACTACAACAAAGGAAATTCGGGATCAGTGGATATGTAGATACACATGGTACATACGGTTGTTAAAGTTTTATGTAAATTTGAAATAAAAGATCAAAATACCACACAATTAATATATTATAATTTTATTGATAAAGGAGTTAAATTTCAATTGCTTGGTGAGTAATGAAAGTGCTTTCAAAAAAAAAAAAAACAATGGCTCGATCCCCAACCAAAATTCTATTAATTATAAAGTTAACTTTATCAAATTATCAAATACTATTGAATATGTTCAAAATTAAAAATAACTGAATTTTTCATTCTCCCAAATGATTAAAAACAATTTAACCAAGCTAATTGTTATAACTGACATACCATTTTATATATAGGTATGGTAATTAAGTAAAGATTCTATCTATACCTTGTACATGCTGCAAATATAACGTGATTGTATTATTATTTTTTAAAAATAAGATGATGACTTACAGTGCAGTGCAGACAGTTCAACGAATTTAAAAGTTCTGTCTTGACTATTTTTGTACAGTTTACATATATATTTATATAGATGCATAATGTAGACTTTTTCTAATACATGTATCATATACATGTACATAATGAAAATGAAAACATGCCTCAATATTAGTATATGAAAAGGCTATGAATGATGAAACAAAAAAATTTCAGAGAGAGAGAGAGCATTAGTTAATGCATGCACTAGCTGTTTGACAGTGTTACCCTGAAACCAAATACATGAAATTTTGCTGCTGAATAGATTTAGAAATCTGTCAAAACTCTGCACTGACATGACAGGATTGTGACATTTCAAAAATTTAACAAATTTAAACAATGCCCTTTGAATGTAGTTAGTCTTATAGCTGTAAATTTACTCACATTATACAGAGAACCATTGAGTTTATCATAGTCTAAGACTTCCACTCTGGGGCAATTCATTTCCAGACACAAAACTGCAATTAGTTCTAATGCTGGAAATTTCTGAAAGCCAAGTGCTCTAATGCAAGTTTTTTCCCCCTCCTCTAATGCAGTCTTATGGACCTTTTCCATTCTATTGACATTTCATGTTTTATAGAGTCTAACGCTTGCTTTAAAACACTTTAACGGATATTTTGCCAATATGCCATTCCTGACATTAAGGATTGAAAATTGTGTACAGAACACATAAGATCAATCAAATGGGCTAGCTGATCTCTAGTGAGTCTACTACAAAAATAGTTAGAATCAGACCAAAAAAATGCTCAACAGATTCCAGCTTTTATTTTCTAAAGTCTTAATTACACAATAAAAGATTGAGAAAAGTATTACCTTCTGAAACAATTAAAAGAATTAATTTCAGATAACGTACTCCAGAGAAATCCAATAATTGAGACTCAGGTGGCTAATTCAAAAGTTCATATTTTCTCAAACAGCTAGCTCAAAAAAAAAAAAAAAAAAATTTCCACTGCATTCAGCAGCAATACTCTTCATTTTATCACACAAACATTATAAATTCACTTGAAAATAAATCTCAACAATAAATTTTGCTTAACATGAAATCAATGTACATTACTTCAACAGGACCAATATTGTCCTCCGAAAAGGACAAAACCTGCAGGGCAGCACCTTTTTTCATTGACTCACCTGAGATTTATTTTATTCCCTCCCAATAAAGTTTGACAGGTGCTATGCCAAAGGTAAACATCAAACACTACTTATAGTGCAATGATTTGTCATTTTCTACGGTCCCCAATACACCTCTATGTACTGGATGGGGGCCACACACAAGGTTAAATTGATATATCATTTATCTCTTCCATATATAAACTCGGTTATCTAAACTATGTTGCTCAGTAATGTGTAACTGGCCACACAGTACATCCAGTTCAAGGTCAAAACTGGACAATGGTCAAAACTTACCTAGTTTTAAATTTTTAGATATTTCCAGATTGAAATGTTTTATTAAATGGTCCATTAAACACTGCTTGCATGTATGCCCTGGAAAAACATGATTTATGGTGTACTGGAGAGGTGAAAAGGTCATTAAATATTTTTAGCTGGTCACATGGCTTTTCCTGTTTGTTTACTAACAAGTTGGAAAAACTGCAGTAAGTTCAAGCATGCAGAGGATGCATCTATATATGCACATAGAACCTACCTTGCTTGCATGATCATCAGAACTAACAATTTGACAATTTTTTTCATCTTGACCAAATGTTCAAGTATTGACACCATTGAAAATTGTTGACCTAGAACTTACTTGGAATCAATGATTTCTCTGACAATCCCTCTTGATCTTCATAAAATTGATTCCTGGCACCAGAGAGAAAAAGAACTTGCCTCTCTTAACCCACTTTTAGCCTTGGGTACCCCTGCACTTAATGGATTCTACCACCTTAGTGGAACGCCTGCATGTACTGTAATACACACAGTGTGTTCTGATAGCCATACATCAGATAGGCACAGACAACAGATAGAAACACAGAGATTGACCTCCATCTGTTCTGACAGTTAATATAACAACAATTACTCCAGGACTCTATAATTAACCACAGCTGATTGGAGGATGGCCTGACAACCATGTCAAACTCAAATCCCCGGGATTTACGGGGAAAGAGTGTGGAAAGTTAATATATAACCCCTGTAAATGATTATCGGGAAAATCGGTCTCTTGATCTAGGGTCTACACTGTGGAAATTTATTTTGTGTTAGAGATGGACCAGGTACTTAAAATGGACAACATTTACTATTGAAAAAAAAACAAACAAAAAAACATGGATTTCCCTTATCAAGTAAGTACTATTACATTAAAATAAACATGTTTATCAAAAAGATAATCTTGGTTTTACCTATTTTGCAAAATGCATATTGCCAATTATTACCAGCTTTATTTTCCAAAATATAATTGAAAGTCAATCATTAATACTTTTTGCGTGAATATTTTTTTTATCTGTCATGGATTTGACATTGATGAAAGCTTGATTGAATTTAAGGGATAATAATTAAAAGCCAATGATGAATAACTAAATAGGTGATATGCATTGAAAAATTTAATATTTTAATACTGATCAAGTGTTAATAATGATGTTAGTCAATCTTTATATTTTTTTTTTACTAAACAATTATTCACCATTACTAAAGTATACCCTCATTTAGATGAAATATAGTTCTAGGCATGCAATTAAGATCCCTAAATACAGAAACCTATAACCAAGATGGGAAAAATAGTAGGTTGAAATATTAACATTATAATAGCAAAAATATCAGGGATGGCCGATCCAAGCTTTTTTTAAATGGACTTAAAAATCAATGAATCATGTTCCCTTTGTACTTTTAACAGATCTGTTAAAATGATTTTTATTAAGAGATCTGTCTTATTTATGTAACTAATTCATATCATGATTAAATGCTAATTATTAATTAATTTAAGTACTATTAACCAAATACATGTATTATTAATCCAAAATTTATGAATTAATATCAGTTTAAAATCCATCTGCTACTCTCCAATTTAAACAAGTTCTTTATAATTGCAGATCCCCCCCCCAAAAAAAAAAAATTGAATATATAAAGTATTTGCAAATGGCCACCCTTCTGGATCCACCTCCGATAAGCCCAGCTTCCCACTTTAGTAAGCTAGATATGTGCCAGCTGCTGGGTAAATGTGAAAACTAATTAAACAGGGAGTTAAAAATAGAAATATGCCTGGGTGCAGTCAGTAAAGACAAACCTGGGGGTCAGGGGTCATCAGGGTGGGGACAGGAGGGGTCTGAAATGAGAGGCACATTAACATGAAGTGATATGAAAACTTTAAATATTAATATGAAAATGACCCATGAGTCACTATGTCACTTAATATGTGCATTAATACACACATTTATGATTTAATATGAATCATAATAATATCATATGACCATTGACCAGTTAAAACAGGGATGATAGCATTCGAGTCAAAAGCTATTCCTCAATGATCAGTGTATGATATTATTTATTTCTGTAATTGGTGAAAAATTGATGAAGATGTTTACTTTTTGAATAAGCATGTTCAGTAAGCCCATCTTAAAAAATATAATTTTTTTGCCCTCTCCTGACTGACTGGTTAAAAATGACCCCACTCAAATTTTGTTCAACCTTCAGAAAGCAATTACCGGGTAATTTTTTTTTTTTTGTATTCTTGAAAATATATTTTAGAAATTTAGCATTGAAATTGAAATTTTCTGAGAATTATTTAAAAAATGTTCTCACCTACATGAACCTAGCAACCCAAATAGGAAGAGGGCAAACAAACATTATTTAATGCTGGCCTATATTAGAGTACATGTACCTTACTTGAGGATAACATGTACAAGTACTGAGTACTCATACTTTTCTTAATTTTTACCTTGTTTACAATATTCAATACATAAAGTTTACATTAATTTTGTGAGAAAATAAGAAAAACCTCTTTGTCTGGAACACTGATATAGATGTTAAAATGCCAAGGAAAGATGATGACGAAACTAGCACAATGCTATGCTATTGACATAATTTATAACTAATAACTCAAGTAAAATGGGAAACTTTCAATAATATTGATTGGAAGTACATATGACAGGGCATAACATGATTCAAAGTTCAAGATTGATTGAATAAAGAAGAAAGTCAATGAGCAAAGGTTCATTTTCAATTTTCATTCGATTATAAACATAATATTATATATTTATGATGGTCCTAGAACAATAGAATAATTTTCATTCAGCTTTATAAGAAATGGAATGTGTGTATAGTTCATACACACATACTTTATTGCTGCAAGCAGAAAGACCAAGAGAATCTAGAAATTATATTTAAATTTTATATTCAAAGTTGCTTATTCAAAAAAAAAAAAAAAAAAAAATTAAGCCATTTGATAGTCCAGAGACAATCTTCTTGTATTTACTCTGCAGTACCTATATTTTTAAAATCAGTTCCCAGCACTGGAATTTTGATTTTGCTTATATCCAATCTGCATTCAATAATTTTAATTCAAAATTAAAAAAAAAATCTTCAACTGATAAGAGCAAAGACTGTAATCTGATAATAAAATGATATCTCTTAAAAAATCATTATATACATGTATGTATAAACAGAACATCTATATTGCACAAGTCAAGACTACATATGACTTGTATAAAACACAAAAGAAGATTGTCTCCTTTAATTTTAAATATGCACAAGTTATAAAGCTATTTAACATAATGTTCAAACCTCTGGCTCTATGATAACAGGGATTTCCTGAAATGTACATTTATTTAATTATTTTAAAAATTTTATGAATTCATATGATTTGCACTGACCATGCTGACTGTGTCAAAAGCATGTGACTGTACACACATTTTGACTGGTTTAATGCTAAAAATAAGAATGTTTTCATCATATTTATGTACCTCCAACTATAATGCTAATATAAAAAAAAACTCTGCATGGATATATATACATGTATGTATATAATATGTCAAATAAACATAAATATATTTTTTTTTAAATATAGTTCGGGTTCTTTAAAATTTACTTTATTTTTTTAATTATGTATATAAATTTAAAAAAGTTTCAATTCATTATGAGTATTAAAAATTTTAAAAATTAGAATATATTGTCAGTTAACTTAATAAAAAAAAAAAAAAATCAGAGGAAACTTCCGAAAGGCAGGGAAATGTTTTTTTTTCCTTAGCAAATTAGTCTTTGTCATATCCTGTGACTCGATCCTGTGCTTTAGGTGTTGTGTATTTCATGTTTACACAAAGTAAACTTCTCTTATTTGAGCTAGCACAACACATTTTCTTTCAACGAGAAAGTCCCATTTAATTTTAATGACAATAAATTAGCATGTTAGACTTGAGGCACCAAATTTTAACCATTTGCAAAAATCTCAAAATTAACACGATTTAGAACAAGAATCGAGCTCACACAAACTACATGAGCTCAAACACAAAAGCATCAAGTACAGAACTTAGACGATCACGAATTAATCAATACTGTAGAGCACTCACCCCACTTCCCTGGGTCTTTGCAAGGTGTTGTGCCATCTGTAACAGGAAAAAAGAAATTATTTTTTTTTATATTTTACTGTCACTGATTTTAGATGTCCTTTCTTCCCATTTGGATTTACATGCAGGGTCACAGCTTTTACACTGAAATTTGTGTTCCTGTAATGGCATACTTAATGTGGATTTGGGATATAATATCTAACATGTATCCATGAAAACCAGATATTTTTCAACAGGTGCCGACGCAAAAAAAAAAGATCCCTCCTTAAATACAGTGGTCAGGTCTTAATTTGCAGCTCTCCACCTTCAAATGGTGGCATCTCCATACCAGTTTTAAAAAAAAAAAATTGAAAGGAAAATAATACTAAGTAAATAAGATATATAGATGAGAATATTTCTGTTTATATTAAGTGGTTTACCTTCAAGGTTTTTTGTATAACAACATGTATGAACAAACTCCAAAAGAGAGAAATTATTTCCTGTACAAGTGTATTTTTTCAACAAACATGTAAACTTATATTAATATCTTATTATGATCTATTCAATACTCATGTGAACAGAACTCTTAGATAATATCTTTGAAGACATCATCTGTCTTCCCCACATCCTATTAATATTTGTCCTAAAATTTATTTATATTTATTATGGAATATCCTTTTGCACACAATTATCATAAATATGTATAATTGTGATAATAGTTTTATGTCACATTTTAACTGTCATAAACAATTGTAGGGATTAATCTAGGTTTTGGGGGAAACTACCCTTTCTGGAGAAATTGGGAAAATCAGCTGGGGTTCTGGGGGCCACTCAAGACCCCTTAGTCATGCAGGACAGGCACAATTTGGGGTCCCAACTGAATTTCCTCATTTTAATGACCATTTAGAGTGCATAAAATATCAAAGTACATTGTAAAACCATATTTCACATCTTCTGAACCTTTTCATTTAAATTTCCACTTTTTACAAAGGAAAAAGAATATTTGTCAATGAGCTTTCTATCATTGCCGTGGGAATTTTTTTACTCATCAAAAGGGGAAAATTTAATATTTAGGGGAAATATTCCCTTGGGGAAAAATACTGAATATCGGTAGAAAATATGCCAAAGATTAATCTCTGTAATTGCATGTTGTTTTGTAAACTTGCAATGATAAAGTCAACATGTTGAAGCTCTGTAGCTGCGACTGTGGACAGCTGAAATGCCCACATAAATTATAATCCTCACATAGGACCAAATGACATCACAGTATGAAGATGTCCCTGACAATTTTCCAGCTATTTAGCAAATCAGAACCTCTGTAGGTTAATAATAAGATAATACTTCAGTTTTAGCTTCAATTTAACTGTATGCTTTCTGTATTTGTGTCAGCAGATTATAGTCAACTCAGTGATGAGAGAAAAGACATCCATAGGGCTAGGGGTGAAACGATACGCCTTCTTCACGGTTCGATACATATCGTAAAATTTGGCCTCGGTTCGGTTATTTTTGATACGATACATTTTGACAGAAGGAAACAAATTCAACTGTTGTTTAAGCTTCCTTTTACTTAATCTAGACAAATAATTTATGTGCAAAATGGATAGAAGAAATCAATTTAATTGATTTGACTAATAAGGCCAAAACAAAAAATAGTCTTGTTTCCTGCTACCCGACCTACCCTATTTTTTTGCACCCAACCCTAAAGTTTTTTTTTAAGTTTTGGAAAAAAAACGGAAATTTCAGGAATTTCATGTTCAAAAAGTGAAGAAAAATGTAATCAGGTGGTAGTTCATGAAACTGTATGTAAAGATGTGATAATATCTAATTTTTTAAAAATATAATATTGACCAATATGACATGTTTTATTTGGTTTTGTATTAGTTTCTATTAAAAAAATACCACTGGCAAAAATAAAATAAATATTTTTCCCTACCTACCTACCCTATTTTTTTCAGGCTGGTAGCAGGAAACAAGACTATTATTTTTTTTGGCCTAAAAATATTTTACAAACTGTAAGTCTACAAAAATTCATGTTTTTTAAACTAATTATACTGAGAAGCATGTTTATACCTTATGCCAAATCCGACTGAATAACGATCCCAACAGAAAAACGAACCGAAAATACAGATTTTGTACCTTGTATCGAACCGAGAAAAAATACTGCGATGAATCGATACCGCGGTGAACCGTTTCACTCCAACCATAGGCTGGGAGACCATTGGCACCCCCTTCCCCTGGACTGTTGCTCAAATGGGACAAAATTATGATTCTCAGGAGCAGTACACTACAGTACATTACACTGGACCTGCTGGGGATTTTGGTGGTACACAAATCCCCCCCCACCCTGAATCACAGGCACTTGTTTCGGTAATAAATTTTTAACCCATAGTACAATAATAACCCAAGGTACCCCTCCCCAAGCATTGCACTCATTTATACTTTCAGCATGTTCAGAGGAAAGATAATTTCAGCGTGTTCACTGATGTTCAAATCAAACACAAACAAAAAATTGTTCTATGTCGCGCCCTATATTATACCTAAGCTTAGGATCCAAACTTAGGAATAGCAGCCTGATTCAATTGTAATTTTTGCACTTTCTTTCAAGTCGTTTCAAATGAATTAAAATATGCAGAACCATGCATTCATTTAGTGATCAATGGCTTAGCTGGTTTAGGCCAGTTTCCATATCTTTTTAACATAAACGCGGTCTAATGCAAGGGTTTCCCGTCTGAAATCTATCTATCTGAGTAGAGTTCTTAAGAGGCAGTCCACCGAAAAACCAGGCAGTATTGTATTAATAGGCGGCACATCGAATGTGAGGAATATTTGATATTTTATGAAAAACAATATAAATGTAGCCCAAAAGGAATAATGTAATTGAAGATTTATTTAAAAATTGCTTATTCAGTAAAATATCCTTGTGTTTTGTGTTTTTGACTCCCCCTATATAAACCATTGAAAGTAGGTCAGAAACAAAGAACTGTAATTTCCAATACAATTTTAAGAGGACTATAATTCACACTGAAATAAATCTTGAAATATTTCATCTTTTTGTTAAACAAATAAAATCATTGGGAAAAACACTTTTAATAGAAGTTTTCTGGCAAAATATATAGACGTTTTTATGAAAATTTGCGATGCAAGAGTTATCTCCCGTGGCATCGGTAAATCTGCTAAACACATTTTAATCGGAATCCTAGTGAAATATTTAGAATCGATACACTAAAGAAAATTATTAAACACAAAATAAATAATTTATTTTCAAAATATAATTCATTTTCGCCTCCAAACATAATATTTAGATTAAAATTGACTATAAGATTCAGGTTAAATCCACGTTTCCATTGATGTATCAGTGACGTCATAATATTGCGTCACAATGAAATAGTTACAAGTTTTCCAGACAAGTTTGTAAATTCTTTGCGTAAAGTGTAAAGAAAAATATTTTTTTTAAAATGATTTCTCTTTTTCTGTTAAATACTCTTCAGAGTGCATTATACTAAATGTTAAATAATATTTTAATATCAAAATGTATTTTACAAAGTACACGGGCGGCGTCTCAGCAAGATGACGTTTTGATAAGTAATTTTATACATGACCGAGAACTAATTTTTTAAAATTGATTTACCAGGATATACGTTAAAATAATTAATGAAGTGTTTATAATGATTCAGAACATTTCTTATAAAATTGGGAATCAATGATGAATGTTTTAGATTTACGCAACATTTAATTCAGCGAAGTTGGTAGATGTAAAAACTAAAACTTAAATACATTCATCTATGCAATCAAATCAAAATAAATGATCTACAGTACGATTAAAAATGAAAAAAAAACCCTGAAAAATAAGTTATAAAAATATTACTGCTGAACTCCCGACTATAATTTGCCACTATAACGGAAGGTGGTTTAGTGAAACATTTTTTTTTTTAATTTTATTTCTTAATTTTTATTCGGCGATTGAAACAATCACACGCTCATATTTAATATGGAGTATAAACCTGTGACTATGTTGACCAATACTAAAATGTTTTCACGTTCATGAAACCAATTTTTAAAAATAATTATGCCATGACCCCGCACCCCCCCCCCTTCCGCGCTTCTTGCTTGCGATTTATCGGCTCTTGAATACTTATAATTTACATGAAAGAACTTATTTTCTTATTTATATAAAACCAAATTTTGTAAAAGATGAAAAGGCTTTACAGATGACAGGTAAGAAAAAACTTGGATAAAGTAGAGACTGTACACATAAAAATATTTCTTGCATTTAGGCAATTTTAATTTCGCTACTGATAGAATTTACTCTTTAATTCCTGAGACAAATAAAAAAGAAATTTTACTTGGAAATGAGATGAATAATGAAGCTAGAAAGTTGTCTGCTCTGGTTGTTGCATAATGCATGCAAAAATTTTTTTTTTTTTAAATCACTAGTTTCGATTAAGAAATCAATCAGATTAGATGTTTTACATGTAATCTTCATGTAAGTAAAAGACATTGGTAATTTAAATAATACATACATTTGAATCTATGGTTACACTCATTTAAAAACAGTAAACTGACTGAAAAGAAATAACAGACTAGCATTTTTTCTGAGAAATTAACATGAAGAGCCAAATTTAGGAAATTTTTCAAAATTTACGGAAAAACCGATCCCGATTGAAATAAAACCGATCCCGATCGAAAATAATGCAAAATTAATAAATTTATCAAACTAAAGGCACCTGTCACCTATATAATATGTTAAAAAAATAAATCAAGTAATTTCTTAATCATATTACAACAAAAGAGCCAAATTTGACATTATTATTTTAGTATTTTCTTCTTTATACAATTCCGGTCGGGATCGGTTTCATTTGTGAAAACTATGAAAAATAAGTAAATTTGACTCCTTTTATTTCTTTCAAAATACCTTTTCCCAATAATTTTATTGAATGGCCCAAAAGTTTGTACTTTGTATTCATAAAAGCATAAGTAAAGAAATATGTCCTTGTATTGTATTGGGTTTTATAACGTAATCAAAATTGGATACTGAATTTAAACATTTACTTGTTAAACTCAAATTTGGACCAGATATTTTTTTTCTAAAGAAGTATAAATTGGAGTCTTATTCATTCATAAAATAAAAGATAAAAGTCTATTCTATAAATAATATTCATCGGCACATCCACCTCTGGAGTATCTGTTACATATAAAACAAAATAAAAACGTAGTATTTTTTTTTACCCTCATGTTGACCTTTTTGCACTTAAAATTAAGCATTTACCAAAACTAGGACTAGAGGAGCACTATAAAATTTTTTGATGTTGTCATGTTGAAACACTTGCTTTAATAAGTCTACATGCAAAAAATAATCAAAATCCATGACATGCGATGTGCCGCCCATTGCCTGGTTTTTTGGTGGACAGCCTCTTAAAGTATTTTACCTTGACAAGCTGCAATACTCGTCAAAACACTGCAGAAATTAGAATCCTACCGCTTCAGATCACCTTCAGACAACTTGACCTTCACCTTTTTTTTCTTTTCTCTTTAATTTCCGGGAAGACTATTTTTAAACTCTGGGCAGGAATATCTTTCTCCGGAATAAAGAACGATAATTATTTTCATTTTTTAAAAAAAGGTTAAGAAAGTAAATATAGAAAACTCTTTCGGTAGAGTTATCGTAAATGAAGAGAGTGAAAAAAAAGAAAGCTCATGTAATTAAATAGAAATCATCAAAAAGTATTCAAGAACGCTATTTTTACCCACCTGAACAATGCTGACTTGTCTCTGGCAAGTACAAAGAAATTGTGCTACTTTTTGCAATTTACTCATTGATTTATCTCGAACACAGATGTATAGCCTAGATTATTACGTCATAATTAGATCAAATGACGTCAATGCACCAAGGCTGTGTAAGCGTTTGACGAATATCCTTATGAGGCCAAACAAAAAGACACCCCCCCCCCCCTCATTCAGTCAGATTCTGAGCTATTCTCCCATTTTTGGTAATTTTTTTTTCTTGAAACCCTTAACCCGGCCTCTTTTTATTAGTTGAAATACCACATACATTACAATAGGATGTAGTTTTGTAAGGGATTTGAAAACAGCGCCGTCCAATCCAGGCGATGCCATTATCTGCCCTAATGCTACTCTTGTTCTCAACATTAATTATCTATACGTAATTAAAAGTCTTAAATTAGGGTACATTGTATTGTATCCAGCTCTTTCTAGACAATCTGACTCTTCATTCGAGCCTACATGCACGTTAAATTCCCATCAAAAGAGGAATAGATAGCACTGTAGGGGTTGGCTTTAAAAATGGCGCTCGGCCAGGCAAGACGTGCTGTTTAGCGAGTGGTCGAAAACATGCTGGACTCTTAATTAATACTAATTCTAAACCGTTCCTGAATGTGGAAATTATGTGATACCTTCTCACTGATATATCCATGCAAATAATATTGTGAATTGTAAGTGAATGTGAATGCGATTGTGATTGGGACTTGGTATTGAAGATCATATAAGTAAAGTGTACATTTAAAAAACCCGCACCAGTGCCTGTTGTGAAAACTGTTCACGGTCACTCTACACGGTAAGAATGTCGACCCCTAGTGATCTACCCGAGGGAATAAAAAAGGAGAGAAAAATGAAAAATCAAACAATGAAAATCAAGAGGAAAGCACTTTGACAGACGTAAGTAAACAGCTAACCCAGATTTCAAAAGATCTCGTGGAATTAAAAACTGAAATTAAAAAAACTGTCAAAGCTGATAAGTTGGAGACGCTTGTAACCACAATTGTGAAAAAAATTATAGAACAAAACAATAAAGAAAGAGATGAGAGTGTAAAAGCAGAAGTAGAAGAACAGTGCCAGGCATTAAAAGTTGAATTTCAAAAGAAAATAGATAAGGCAGCGGGAGATATTGAAAAACTTGAATCAAGGGCAGAAGTACTAGCCGAGAAATTAGCGGAGAGCAATAAAGAAATCAGAGAATTAAAACAGAGGGTGCAAATGAACAAAAAAATTGCAGGTGAAGCTTTCAGATTGAGCAACAGAAATGAACAATACTCCAGAAAATATAATTTTAAGATCATGGGAGTTATGGAGATGGAGAAAGAAAACACTCAGATGGTTGTAAAAGAGTTTATTCAGGAGAACGCAGGTGTACAACTCCAAGATCGCGAAATAATAGCAGCGCATCGTATTCCGGGAGAGAACGGAAAGCCAAGGCCCATTATTGTTAAAGTGATCAACTCAGATGCCAAGGCCAGAGTCATGAGGAAGCGTTCAGATATAAAGAAACTAGGAAACGGTTTGAAATTGGTGGACGATGTGACAAAAGCAAATGGGGAACTTATCAGTAAACTTCTAAGTCGAGAAGACATCGAATCTGCATGGTACTTTAACGGTTCCATCTATGCACAAATCGAGGGAAGCGAAAAAAGAACGAAATTTGACATAACAGATGATCTAGACGACAAGATCAAGAAAATTAGTAAGTGATTTTTTCGGGAAAAAATGTTCCGCCATTGTTTACTTTGTTAATAACAGTCACACCATAAACTTCCGGTTTGAGTCCTGCTAGTTTGGATGATCCACGGCTGACTTTAGTGTCAATTTAAAGTCTATTTTTCAGATTTTACGTGTTTTTTTTCTTTTTTTTTCTATTCATTTATTTTTTTCTCTTTTCTTTCATTTGTTTACTTTTTCATTCCTGTATTATGTTTTTCAGTGAGATTGTTTGTGTGGAAGGCCAGTATGAATGTAATGAACTTAGCATTATTTTTACACCGATATGGGTTCGATAAAAATAGCAACAGTCAATTGTCAAGGGTTAAATACACAATCAAAGAGAAAAGATGTACTAAACTTTTATAAAACAAAAAATTATTCTATAGTTTGTTTTCAGGATACCCATTTTACAACTGACTTAGAATCATGTGTAGAGACTCAGTGGGGCTATAAATGTGTGTTTAATTCATATTTGTCAAACTCTAGAGGGGTAGCTATTTTTTTCAATAATAATTTTGAACTAAAGCTCCACAGGGAGAAAAAAGATAATGAGGGTAATATTTTAGCACTTGACATAAGTGTTGATGATAACAGAATTACTATTATTAATATTTATGGCCCAAATTACGATAGCCCTGAATTTTATGAAAAAGTTAGGGATTATTTCTTAGAATTTGATAATGATTATTTTATCCTGTGTGGAGATTTTAATCTGGCATTGAATCCCAACATAGACACATTTAATTATGCAAATGTAAATAACCCCAAAGCCAGAGATAAACTTATTGAAATAATGAATGATTTGAATTTAGTTGACTATTATAGAATACTTAACCCAGATAAAAAAGTTTATACATGGAGAAGAAAAAATCCAGTTAAGCAGGGTCGTCTTGACTACATCCTTATATCAGAAAACCTATCAAATATTGTTGAACATTTTGATATAAAACCTGGGTATAGATCTGATCATTCTTCAGTTACAATTGAGTTAAAGTTTAATTTATTTGAACGAGGACGTGGACTATGGAAATTTAACAATAATCTTTTACATGATAAAGAGTATGTTGAAAAGGTGAAACAAAAAATTCAATTAGTTAAAAACCAGTATTCTCAGGACCTAAATGGAGTAGAAGTAGAGACTTCAGTTGATGACTCTGTATTTTTTGACATACTACTAATGGAAATCAGGGGGTTAACTATATCATATTCAACTTTCAAAAAAAGAGAAAAAGATAAATTAGAAAAATCATTAATTAAGGAAATAGAGGATTTGGAAAACAAAAGTACAATTCCTGATTTCTCTGTACTGGAAGAAAAAAAATCTACTCTTGAAAATTTAAGAAAAGAAAAACTAAAAGGTAATATGATCAGATCTAGAGCCAAGTGGGTGGAAGAAGGGGAAAAGCCAACAAAATATTTCTGTCATCTTGAGTCTAGAAATTTTCTGAACAAAACAATAAAAAAGGTAGAAACTCTAGACAAAGGTATTATATATAAACAATCTGATATTCTAAACGAAGTAAAAAATTATTATGAAACTTTATATAAAAACGCAGATTCTGAATTGATAGACGTAGATCTCTCTAATGCCATTCAATACCACAATGTTCCAAAATTAGACATAGAAACAACATTAATTCTAGATAAAGATATAGAAGAAGAGGAGGTTTTTCTGGTACTGAAAAATATGAATAATAATAAATCACCCGGAAGTGATGGATTCACAACTGAATTCTTTAAGTTTTTCTGGAATGATCTTAAAATGTTTATCTTAAAAGCAATAAATCAAATATTTCTTCAGACACAGCTTCCAATATCCCAGAGACTTGGTATAATATCTTGTTTGCCAAAAGGAGACAAGCCAAGACATCTCTTAAAAAACTGGAGACCAATAACTCTGTTAAACGTATTCTATAAGTTAATATCTGGTTGTATTAGTTATAGAATAAAATCTACACTCGATCTTCTAATTTCAGAAACACAAACAGGATTTATGAAAGGGAGATATATTGGGGAAAACACACGATTTATTTATGATCTTATGTCTTATACTGAAATAAATAATATACCGGGATTGTTGGTTCTCATCGACTTTGAGAAGGCCTTTGATTCCATTTCATGGTCTTTTGTTTACAAGGTTTTACACTTTTTTGGTTTTGGTAAAAATATAATTAAATGGATTAAAATTTTAAACACAAATTTTGAAGCTTCTATACTCCAAAGCGGTTTTCTTTCTAAGCAATTTCCAGTCCAGCGTGGATGTCGCCAGGGAGACCCTGTTTCTCCATACATTTTTCTTCTCTGTGCAGAAATTTTAGCCATTCTTATTAAACAAAATCATGATATAAAGGGTATTGTTGTAAATGATAAGGAACACAAAATATCTCAATTTGCTGATGATACTTCTCTTGCCCTTGATGGTTCTGCAGGTTCTTTGTATGCTGCTCTTGATACATTAGAATTATATGCAAAATTTTCAGGTTTGAAAATAAACAGTACAAAAACTAAAATTATTTGGATAGGCTCAAAAAAATTTTCTGCTGAGGTTTTCCACCATTCAAGATGGAAGCTAGATTGGGGGGCAACAACTTTCTCCTTGCTACTCTGTTGACCTAGAAAAGATTGTTGATATAAATTTCAAAGTCCAATTGCCAAAAATCACTTCAATGATTCAGCAATGGAAAAGACGTATTCTAACTCCCATTGGACGGGTAACAGTTGCAAAAACTTTAATTGTACCAAAATTGAACCATCTATTTATCTCATTACCAAATCCAAATGAAGAAATCTTAGACAATTTAACACAGCAGTTGTTTAGATTTGTATGGGGGTCAAAAAGTGATAAAATAAAACGTGTTGTTGCTACGCAACACCAGACATTGGGAGGCCTTAACATGGTACATCTTAAAAATTTTATACTTTCTCTAAAATGTTCATGGATTCAAAGAATTATTAAAGGAAGTCATTCATGGTTGAGTATTTTTGAAATAGTTTATGGGCAAGATGTGGTGGAAAAGATTTTGAATTTGGGTGATGATTTTGTGTTGAAAATGTTAAAATGTACAAAAAACAAATTTTGGAAAGATGTCTTAGAGTCTTGGTTATCTGTCATCACTGATAATTGTTTTGACAAGGCAAATCTTACACAGTCTGAAATTTTATCAACCCCAGTTTGGCTAAACTCTTGTATCAAAGTGAATAAAAAGAGTATTTTTTATAAAGAATGGTATAAAAATGGTGTAAAAATTATTGATGATTTTTTGGATGTCAATGGGTCATTTTTATCTAGAGAGAATTTTGTGAAAAAACATAGCATTCATCATGTATGTTTTATGCAGTATAACAGCATTATAAGTGCTATTTCAAAGTTTTTAAAAGATTCAAAATTTTCTAGGGTAGGTTTCTCAAAGCTACAGCGCCCATTTTTGCCATTGTTATACAAAAGATTAATATTGATTGATAAATGTTCAAAAGATATTTATAAAAATATTAACACAAAGAATGTAAAGCCAACTGGTTTTTCAAAATGGAATTCAGAAATGCTTCTAAAAGGATTTCAAGAAATGGAATTGAGAGATGTTTTTAATGTGTGCTTTAAGGTGTCTTCAAGTTCAGCTGTCCAGTGGCTACAATTTAGAATTTTGCATAGAATACTACCTGTAAATTATTACCTTAAAAAATTAAAATAAAAGAAAATGATACTTGTACATTCTGTAACAATGAATGTGAAACCATATTGCACAGTCTATTCTTGTGTAAAGATGTAATGCATATTTGGAATGATCTTAGTCTACATATTTACAATTACACATCAAAACGTGTAGGTTTTAATATTCAGAATGTAATCTTTGGAGAGTTACCTTTGTCAAATTCAAACTATGTCATAAATTTTGTAATTTTATATGCTAAACAGTACATTTTTTTACTGCTTAAAAAATGCAAAGAAGCCTAATTTAAATGGGCTGATTGCCCATTTAAAAATGTATTATAAGGTTGAGAAGTACATATCTGTTAAAAATCTAACTGCAGAAAATTTTGAGTCTACATGGTCACATTGGAAAACTATGTTGGAAATGTAAATCCTCTGAAAAAAAAAAAAACATATTTAGATCAAATGTAGCATACTTTTTCTGTCTCCTGTTTTATCCACATAAAGTGTGTAAAAATTTGCTAAAATTGATGTATTGTTGATAAAAGTATGAGTGAAGTGCGAAAGTGGGTGGGTGTGAAAAAATTTCTGTGCAAATTTTGATAAATGTATTTGATGTTTGTGTTGAAAGCATGGAAATAAAGCATAAAAAAAAAAAGCACTGTAGGGGTTAGCTTATGACATCAGTGATTTTCCTAGTTGTGAATAAATAGTAAAACTTGGGGGAAAATTATAACTACAGACATTTAATGTTCTGTGGTTCTTCGAGTTCACACCCCTCCCCTCATCCAATTAGCTTTGAAATGATGGTTTGCCATTGTTTATGTACATGTACATGTATAGCTGCAGATGGAAACGTTCATTTTGAAAATGCATTGCAAATGAAAAAAAAAGTTATCGTATTCGTCGTATATCCAATTATAAAACTGAGACTTAAGAAATAAAGTCCGCGTTTTCGTGAATGTTGCAGAATAACCTCCAAGGTCGAGAAATGTTGTTTGAAAGATAAAAGCCGAGGCGTTAGCCGAGGCTTTTATATTTCTAACAACATTTCTCGACCTCGGAGGTTATTCTGCAACATTCACGAAAAACGCGGACTTTGTTTCTATTCTACCATGTATACTACAATCGCTAAATTACGGATAATCGTTTCCTCTATAGAGAAACTAATTAGGTCACCATGTCTCGATTACGCTATTTCATTTAACACCAGAGGTAAAATTTGTTGGCTTACCTGTGTATAGAATGCAGACGACTTGAGCTTTCGTTACATTAAAAATAGCCTTTTTAAATTACAAATTTGTTCGTAATATGTATTAATCAGTTAAAATGAATATACAATAACAAAATCATGTTCCTGTTTTACTGCTAAAATCACGTTGTTTAATGTGTAGGGAGGTCCGTGGAATAGCCCCGCATAGCTATAAAAATAGACATGACATTAGCAACTTGACGCAATTTACAGTGTTTATACTGCAAAAGACGACACATCGATGCGGTGTAAACAAGTATTTCATTCTACAGCCAAACATGCATTTGAATTGTTAGGATTTGAGACGTGCTTCTGATCTGATAATTTTTTGATGACGTTCGTGATTTATTGGAGAGTAATGTCCGCCGGTTTCCTTTGATCTTTACAATAATCGTGGTAGAATTATTATTAATCACATATTTTTTTTCTTTGATGATAGCTTTGAATGAGCACTGGCATTGGTAAAGAAAGAGGCTGAGGAAATGCCACGGATCACCATCCAGGCTGGTGTTAATCAAAACCTTGATAGAAACTCTACAACCGGAGTTATATACCCACCCGCGTCGATTTAACTTGTCTGATTTTAATGTTAATCCTTCTGTAGAAGTTTTCCTCATTGAAGAAACATTACCAAAGACTTTCCTCATAACAGACTTAAAAAAATGAGACGAGAACTAAAGCGATGAATTCGAGTTCAAAGATAGGAAAAAATTAAATAATTTTATTGAAATGCAACGTTAATTGGTCTACTCATGGACGAACGCATGATTTTCCCTACAAGAGAAAGTGTTTGGATGTAGTGTAATTTTCAGGTGACAAATGTGTTTCACAGAATGTACAGAAAAAATATGACTCCATAAACCGATGTCTAATGAAAGAGTGAGAATTAGTTATACGTACTCGAAACACTTCCAAAAATGGAAGGTGATTTTCAAGAATTCAGACTGACTGAGGACATCAGCCTGAATATAGTCCACTAATAAGAACACTGACTAATATAGTTAGAATAATCTCAACACAAGCCCTCACCACATATCGCTAAAGCAGCTTCGTAGACAAAACCATTCTATCTACATGAAGTACTACAGAAATGCAAGGGCACCGGGTTCGATTTCCAGTCCAGGCATATGTTTTTTTTTAGTTGTATACAACGGTACAACATGTAATCTACCAGTATCTGCATCTATGAATTTCTAATTGTATATCAACTCATTCCTTCTTTCAGTCTATATACATGTTATATATATATAAAGGGAAACTATATACGAGGGGCATTTCAAAAGTCCTGAGAACTGTTTAATAAAAAAAATAACCATTTTACGGAAATTATTGAGTTTTATATCATTGGAAAGAACAGAAAAATACACACATATTGTGACGTCACTTTATAATTTTTATGACGTAATAACCCCGAAAATGACGTCATACTTCCGCATACTTACAATACTGGTCATAAAAATGACGTAACAAAAGACACAATTTCATCAATGTAAAATTTTAAAGACAACTTTTGCTCATTACTCGGGTTCAAGCTATCGGACGTAAATGACAGTTGGTAGAATCTTTACATAGACTACAATTTATCATATGGTGGTCTATTTCAGAGATCTTCTTGTTCTGAGATGGTTTAAGCAATTGTCAAACATCGAATGTTTTTATCGAATCTTGCTCAAAATATTGCGTAAAACAGACCCAACTGTGAGAATAAGGCAAAGTTGGCAATCAAAGAAAAATATACGATCGTGTTACTACATTTTATGGCATCAATTCGTCAGGTGTTTTAACCATATTTGTGGGATCGGTGAAGACTCAAGAGAAGTTATTCAAGTTAAGTTGAGTGTGCCCCATATTTTCTCGTATAATCTAAAATGGCGTGGGCGCAGTTTTAACCCCGCCGTACCTCCACTTATTCGCAAAAATTAATTCATGGAAATTAAATAAGATTTTTCATGTCTATGTAATTTATAAACCGTTTATGGAGTCAAAAGTCAAAAGCAGTACTGAGTTTTGGGGCGCCGAAGTTGAATTAATGAGAAAAATACGCACAGAAACAAGTCAAGGGCAAAACTTTTGTACATTTTATTTCGGTAAGGGTACTGTTACTCAAAATATATTTGTTGAAAACTGCATTAAAATACTTTAGTTTTATACAGAAATTGTTTTATTTAATACAATAGAGGAGTATATAAAAACCGAAAATCCAGTCGTATCATGTAACTTGAAATCTTGGATGAATGTCGATGATAGCATAACCGGACATAAACCGCGCTAGTTAACAAACCAAACAATGAAATATAGTATTGTTGATATACAGTACCATAGTCCTACTCTACTTCTTCGCAAATGAAAATTTTCTTTAAAATATATTTTCAAATAAGCATTTGGCAGCACTTTTAAAATTGTGCCATGTGGACAAAAACACGAGTTTTCAGTATGCTAAACATTCTATATTCTGACGTCATTTTTGGAGATATTACGTCATAAAAATTATAAAGTGACGTCACAATATGTGTGTATTTTTCTGTTCTTTCCAATGATATCAAACTCAATAATTTCTTTAAAATGGTTAATTTTTTATTAAACAGTTCTCAGGACTTTTGAAATGCCCCTCGTACATTGTACTAGCTTAATTCCTTTTCGACACTCTTACATTCACCAAGCTCTGTACAAGTTCATTACATTATATATATGTAAGTAAACAAAAGTTTACATTGATTTCAATCTTATCCATTGCCTGTGCTAATTTTGTTTAAGGTATATACATGTATTTATTAAGAAGATTGATAGCAGTTGGTTTTATTCGAAATGATCGATTATTGGAATAACACTTTTTGTTACATAGTGTCAAGAATATTAATTGTAGAGGTTTCTCAGAGATTATTACGAAGAACAACTCTGCAAGGTGGTTGCTGTATAGGTGGTGTTTGAAATTCTTGAGCACATCTCTATCATAAAATTGGCGAATTGATGATTTTAAAGCAAGACTACAGGAAGCCCTATAGCATCAACTTCTTTGTAAGTAGCATTGTAATCAATGCGCTTTAGCCACTTGAGATGGTCTTGTTAGGGGGTGCTTTCAGGGACGTAGCATCCTTTTTGAATAAAACAAGGGAGGCAGGAAAAAAATTCAACTTTCCCGAAAAACTTGACAAGCAAAAAGAAACGTGGCAGAGTCAGAGGTGGCTTTTATTTTGTGTTCAAAATATTGAATATTGAATCAAACTAGGATTGATAAATACATGAATATAACAGATAAAACATAGTCGATACAACT